>NC_134483.1:545010078-545067578 GCF_040206685.1 Ascaphus truei
GGGGCGTTTGTCACATATGGTGGAGAATGCGGGTCGACACTAAAAAGTCTGTGGGTTTGCAAATAAATGCGGGGCTTTAAAATGGCTGCCCAGCTGAACTAAAGTACAGATGCTATGAGTGAAGTCTGTCCCACTGTGTATATCAGTTGTGCTTCTAGCATACACAGAGAATGTGAGAAGTGTGGATGCAATAGCACCCTGAACCCAAACAGAAAACCAAAATGTTTTGCTGAAGAAAATTTTTTTTTTTTGCATCTAGCAAGTGCTGTTTGTAAAGCTAATGCCTTTTTGCTGAAGTGAGTGAATTTGCAGCTAGCAAGTGCTGTATGTAAGTTGCTGAAGTGAGTGAAATTGCAGCTAGCAAATTGTCTCTGCCGGGTTTATAAAATGGCCGACGTGGAATGTTTGTTTTGCAATGCACGTAATCTTGAAAAACAGTGTCCCTTCAGGCCATACGATGATGATGACGACGACTCGTATGTGGCCCCGGGAGGTGAGCCGTACCCACAGATGAATTTAGTATGCTGGGCCTGTCGTGAAGTAGGTCACATGGAAGATGTGTGTCCCAAAATTTTCAAAGACAAACAGCTGCAAAAGCAAGCAACGCCCTGTGAGTGCAAGCAAGATGTGGAAGCTACCAGTGAGTGTGTGCCCAGTACCACTGATATCTCTGGAGCTAATAAAGCAAAAAGAAAGAAGAAGAAAAAGAAAACTGTTCCTCAAGTCACAGGGGAAGTGACCGAGCCACTTGAACCTGTGCTGTCAGCACACGCGTCAGAAAGGTGCCGAGATGTGCTGCAGACCGGAGTGACCGGCAGAATTGTCACGGGAACAGTGGCAAAGGAAAAGGAGGAACAAAGGGAAGCTGAATCCTTGAACCAGGATAAAGAGGCTTTGGTTTCTGCACTCCAAGCTGCCCGCCATAATTATGAAGTCCTGTGGCAGGATTTGGTGAAGGAGCGAGAATGGAGCAAGAAGGAGCGAGAATGTTGGATGAAAGAGCGAGAATCGAACGCCGAATTACAGAGGTGTATACTTCCAGCTTTACAGGAGTACGAGGCTTTGAAGAAAACAGAGTCTCTCTTACGGAGTGTGCTGGAAGAGGTGACGACTAGTCTGGAAAAGGCCAACACCGTAATTGCTATCCTAAAACAGAAATACGGGAAGGCTCTACAAGAGGTTCACGCGCTCAGCACAGAGGTGCAAAACTCACGCCTGGAGGGCCACGGTCTGAACGCAGAGCTGGGAATGTTGAAGCAAACCCATGAGATTGCCCTGAGTGAGTTAGAGACTGTAAAGCAAGAAAATGAGACACTGAAATTGGAAAATTCAGATTTGACTGACCAAGCAGAAAAAGTAAAGAAACAGTTGACTCAGGAAAAATTAGAAGTGCAGGAAGCACTACAGAATGCATTGATGCACACTCAGAGCCAGCACCAGGAAGAAATGGATGCTCTGAGAACAGAATTGCGACATGTATGCACAAAACAGAATTCTCTCGTGGAGGAACTTAACGTTTTGAAAAAGGAGAAAAGCATTAGAATAATTCAGAAGCACTGCAAAGCTCTTATCCAAGGAAGAAGGGAAAGAGAAAATTATCGGCGTAAACGCGCCGCAACTATCATCCTACAGGCTGCCTACAGAGGGATGAAAATTCGTCAGTTTAATCGCCGGAATAAAGTAGCCTGTGTACTTCAATCATTCTACCGTGCCCGCATGGTACGAAACAGGTTCCTCATTATGAAAGGAGCAACTATAAAGATCCAGTCTCTGACTAGGATGACACAGAACAGGATTCACTATCAAACCCTGAGAAATGCGTCACTGGTTATACAGCGGTATTTCCGCCTTAATAAATGTAGGCCTCAGGAAAGAGAGGCCCAACACTACATGCCTGCCAGCTGCAAAGGTAAAATGCCACAGGGTACAGCCGGAGTTAGTGAGCGCCCCATCAAGGTAATCAGTGCTTCATCTTCTAAGTACCATATAATTGCCCCAGAGGGGAAATCCCAAATCTCTGAGAGTGATGGTCTTGAGAAAATACATGGCAGTAAGAAGTACCATAAAGGTTCAAAGGTTGCAAAGCAAAAGCGACGAAGGTCAACGCTGGCCTTGAATTTTTCCGGATCTTGCCACTCTGGGCCACAATATAAAGACAAAGACTATCCGGCCCCAGAGTTCCGTCAGAAGCTAAAGAAACAGTCCAGTCATTTGCAGTTTGCAGCGGCCTATGAAATAAAGTCAGGAAATGTAATGGACTGGAAGTCAAAGAAAGAAAAAAAATGTGTTTGGGGAATTGACCGATATTTTTTTTTGTTATTACACGTGTGGACTATGTCACGGACACTTAACTATGCAAATAAGCTATTGTAGTTAAGGTATATTAGGCCTCTAGAATATGCATTTTGTCAATATTACAATGTTATATTGGTTCTCTGTGTTGAAAATGTAGCTAAACTACAAATTAATATACAGGGTTGATGGCCCTTTTTGTTGGTAAATATATGAGATTCATATTCTAGAGTAGAAAAACCCAGGGAGGTAATAGAAATTGTCTGGTTTTGTGAATATATTTAGCATATCCTGGGTTGTAAGAATGTGTGCTAGACATTTATTTTTCAAAATAGTTCTCTAATATAGAGCAACAAAATATGTTTGCCAAGTATAGTCTCTTATGACAATAACTATTGTCCATAATTGCCGTGGAAAAAAAAGTTAATATTCGTGTCATGTGAATACTTAATGTTGTACTGAGGATTTAGCTCAAGTATTTCAGGTAGGACGCTCACCCCAGTGAGGTCCATGGCCGCTCACCCCAGTAGGTGTGAGCTGGGGAGGGGGATATGTGACATAGTCCAAAGATGTTAGGCAGCTTTCTGCCCCGTTTTAGGTCAGAAAGTGCAGGAATAGTTAAAAATGATCCATTCCACAGCTTCCCATTAACTCAGACTGCTGGATGGAAAATCCAGACCACAGATTACAATGGCTCTAGTTCTCCCTCACCTGCTCTTCTAATCACATGCACAGGTACTTAGAGCAGAGAGGTTTTGCATTTCACTCTCTCTCCTTAGAGCCTGGAGGCTGGGGGTATCGCTGCTCCCCTGCATCCAGTGTCGGGGTTGACGGCCCCTCCAAGTATCACAGTACCAGAGGATTTGCCTGGACACCACGAACAGATAAGACAAAACAAATGGTTATTGCTGTTGCTAAAAGACTGTGCTGTATCTTGTGACCCTAAATGAAAGAGCATTGTTTTAAGCTGGGGAACCAGTTTAGTTGGCCAGCAGCTGTTAGAGAGACTAATTCTGATGTGTAGTTAGATCCCTGAAAGGGATAGGATTTTGCTTATATGATTTTGGTTTTATTTCTTGAAATAACAGTGTGGGAAATATTGTAACACTGAAATGTGTGAACTGCTGAATGAAAGTATCTGAGTACCTCTAACCTTCACATGTTAAAGCTGCAGTACCTTACTTGGATGAAAATAAAGCAGGCAGAAGCAGCATAATACTTTGCATGATCCTGTTTGTTGTATAATTAACCCTAGAAGACTGTGTCGGGAAGAACCCAGACAGACGTCAGCACTACAAAAGAGGGGCGTTTGTCACAATATATACTTGTATATATATATATATATATATATATATATATATATATATATATATATATATATATAGAGAGAGAGAGAGATACAGTATATACACACACATGATGAACCAATATACAAATAAATGTAGAAGGGTTATCAAAACCATACTGTCCTACAAACAACACTTCTCCATACAGACACACTACATTACAATGAATTTCCTTTAATAATCCTAACTGATCTTACAATCTAAATCATCACATGACAATGAAACACCTCACATTCCAATCCATACATTGCATTTACATTGTATAAATGATGCATAAAATCTATGCACCATATACATTCTGCAAATGAATGTTAACAATATCATTGCAAGCTAAATACAAACACTTCCAAACAAGTCAACTATTTTAACCAATCAAGTAAACAAAAATCAATTAGCAATCATTATTTACATCCCTAAACAATTGACAGTCCATCCCGAACAATGAAACAATTAACTAATTCACGCCTCGAGCAGAACAATTCAGCATGTGAAAAAATATACAAAGAGCCAACCGGAATACAAACTTTAAAACCAAGGCTAGCCCTGACCTCCCTCAAACACACAATACAGTACAATATCAACAATGACATCTATCTAATTTTAAAATACTTTAAACACACATTTAAGCATAGCTGCATAGTCAAATTAATTTAAAACACATCAAATCAAGCTTTTAAAACAACATCATTTCTTACCCTGTATGTATATATCTCTCTAGACATATATACATACATACAGTGGCAAGAAATGATATACCACAAAAAAAAAATACACATGTTTAAAAAGCTTTTAAAAAAATTAACAAGTTAAATAAAATACATTTCTTTAGTTCACTTACCATTACTTGCCCCCACCGACTCCCGTTGCGCAGCTTACTCACGAACCAATCCACGAACAGGAACCCATAAAATAAAAAACCATAAAATAATAAACATTAAACTAAAAATCCAAATCAATCCACGGGTCTTCTACTTGTAATCCATCTTTATCTTCATCTGTATTCTTCTTTCTTCTATCTTCTTCCGGGTGGGGCGGGGTCTTCTTTCCATCTGCGGCCACGCCCTGGTCTTCTTTCTTCCACGGAGGTCCTTCCTTCGCGGCGTCTGGCTTCAAAATGAGACGACATAGACTTTTAAAGGCCTATGATGTCACAGTTTCATCATATGGTTCCCACGGCCCTGATTGGGCCGTGAAAACCATGTGTTTTGGCCGATAAAAATTAAAATGATGACGTCACTTAAAGGCAATGACAGCACAGCCAATCAGAATGGCTTTGCTTCAATTGCCTTTAAGATGACGTCATGAAAAGACACATGGCCGCCCTCACATGGTATGGTAGCCAATCAGAGCGTATATACCATGTGACAGAGGCTTGGGGGGGAAAAGGATGTGACGCACTACAGCCAATCAGAGTAGGGATGGAGTTCCCATGCTCTGATTGGCTCTAGTACCATGCGACAAGCTTTCAATGACGTCACATCCTTTTTCCCCCCAAGCCTCTGTCACATGGTATACTAGAGCCAATCAGAGTAGGGATGGAGTTCCCACGCTCTGATTGGCTACCATACCATGTGAGGGCGGCCATGTGTCTTTTCATGACGTCATCTTAAAGGCAATTGAAGCAAAGCCATACTGATTGGCTGTGCTGTCATTGCCTTTAATTGACGTCATCATTTTTATTTTTATCGGCCAAAACACATGGTTTTCACGGCCCAATCAGGGCCGTGGAACCATATGACGAAAATGTGACGTTATAGGCCTTTAAAAGCCTATGTCGTCTCATTTTGAAGCCAGACGCCGCGGAGGAAGGACCTCCGGGGAATAAAGAAGACCAGGGCGTGGCCGCAGATGGAAAGAAGACCCTGCCCCGCCCGGAAGATAGAAGAAAGAAGAATACAGATGAAGATAAAGATGGGTTACAAGTAGAAGACCCGTGGATTGATTTGGATTTTTAGTTTAATGTTTATTATTTTATGGTTTTTTATTTTATGGGTTCCTGTTCGTGGATTGGTTCGTGAGTAAGCTGCGCAACGGGAGTCGGTGGGGGCAAGTAATGGTAAGTTGCTGGCGACGGACACTTCGCATTGATGAGGTCAGTAGTATTTTATTTATTTTAATATGCTAGTTAATGTTTTTAATAATGGGCAATTAATCTATTATCCATATCTGGATAATAGTTATTTTGCACATTATTGTACTGTAGGTGTTGGGGGTATGTATTGAATGTATAGGCCAGGTTTATTTTTTTTACATTCAGGGTTTGTTCCGTGGTTCCGCGTGAGACCTCTGGAGACCACGGGTATCTCACGGGATACTCGGGTATCTCACGGGTATCAGGCTGGTGGTTCTACGAGTGACACATGCGGGGATGATGATGTGTGGTCCCACTTCTGTGGGGGCACTGCAGACCCGTAGTCTGCGGGGATGAAGCTGTGTGGTCCCACTTCTGTGGGGGCACCGCCGACCCGTAGGTGTGGGGATGATGATGTGTGGTCCCACTTCTGTGGGGGCACCGCGGACCCGTAGTGAGCACCCGTGAGTTCCCCAGACCCCCGTGGGAACCACCCGAGGCTCCACAGACACCTGTGGGTCTGATCCGGGGCTCCCAGACATCCTTGGGCCTACTCTTGTTTAGCAGCAATGTCGTGTACCTCATCATGTGCATGAAATGCCCAGGGGGCTGCTACTACATAGGTGAGACAGGACAGGGGCTAAACAAGAGAATGAACCTGCATCGCCACAGCATCACACGCGGAACAAGAGACAGTCCTGTTGGCGAACATTTCTCTGACTCTGGCCATAAGATGAACGATCTGAGGGTTGCCATACTCAAAGGTAATCTTAAAACCCCGAAAGAGAGACGGTTGCATGAATACAAATTTATGCAACTGTTCGGGACACTTAGCAGTGGCCTAAACAGAGATCGAAATTTTATGAGTCATTACTGACACTAGCGAACTCTCTTCCCATGAGCGCTAAAGGCCATGTCTGTACATACTGTGCTATATGTATGCACACACAGCTGTCTCTCACACATACTAATACTCCTTATTTTTCCATCCATATACACAAATAAGGACCACATAGTATCCACACACACTTTTAGTTGTGCTACAAACTCTCACATTTCCACACCCACCCACACCATTTATATCCCTCTCACTCCACACACACCTTGTGTAGAGCACTGTTTATACTGTGGGCTCTCCATTCATTTTTATTCACACTGATACACATACACACTCTTTCTTCACTTTCTTTCAGTTACCCTTTGACACCTCTAGCCATAAAACACATCCACACGGGGGAAGGAACAGCACAGATAACATTCCAAGAGACACTGTTTTTAAGTTATCCTTGCTTCATTCATTGTAACATCGCCGGAAGAAGAGATCAGTGTATCTCGAAAGCTCGCACAAATAAAAGCATTTCGTTAGCCACAGAACGGTATCATCTATTTATTTTTTGATTATATATATATATATATATATATATATATATATATATATATATATATACTGTATATGTATATACTGTATATGTATATACTGTATATGTATAGGGATTGTTATTATATATATATACTGTATTATATATCTACATTTATTTGTATATTGGTTCATCATGTGTGTACATACTGTGTGTATATATATATATATATATATATATATATACACACACACACACACACACACACACACACACACACACACACACACACACACACACACACACACACACACACACACACACACACACACACACACACACACACACACATATATATATATATATATATACTGTATATGTATATATATATATATATATATATATATATATATATATATATATATATATATATATATACATACTGTATATGTATATACTGTATATGTGTAGGGATTGTTATTATATATATAGTTTAGGACTTGCGGGGGGGGTTGCGGGTGCACTTAACCCCTTCACGACCGTAGCAGTTAATACCGCTACGGTCGTGAAGGGGTTAAGTGAACCCGCTACCACCCCGCAAGCCCTAAACAACCACCGTTGGGGCTAATACCCCCTTCACCCACCCCCACTACCCAAAATAAAAAAAATTCACACACAGCAGCAGCACAATTAATAAATAAATCTAAATAAATAAATAAATAAATTAATATAAATAAATACATTTAAAATACATTTTTATTCATAGTGTAGATGTGCAGAGGGTCTCCGGAGCTGAACCGCTGTGGTTTTAGGTCTGGGGACCCCCTGCGCCCCGAGATACAGGCCCCTTTAGGGGGTGACGGTATCCCTCTTCTTGGTTTACAGGCCACGGTCACGTGATCGGGACCTTTAAATGCAGAGGGATACCGGCACCTCATAAAGGGGGCTGTATCTCGGGGAGCAGGGGGTCCCCCGACCTGAAACCAATGCAGTTCAGCTCCGGAGACCCCCTGCACATGTACACTATGAATAAAAATGTATTTTAAATAATTTTTAATGTGCCGATGATTGCGCAGAGAGAGCAGCGGTTCTCTCTATGCTGCAAACACATCTCGCCAGGGGATGGCCTATAGTATCATTGATGTGCATATACAGTACTGTTTGTGTATGTTAGGGGTTATAGGGGTTGTTGTTATACAGTATATACTGTATATATACAGTATATACTGCATTACAATTCATGAATTTCTCGGCTTCAAAGACTACAGCTCGCAAACGCCCCCATGCATTTTTACACGGCATTGCAGTATTGCAGCCAGCGGGGATAAAATGCTTAAATCACAGCCGCGATATAACGCTATATACCCCGGGAGAAAACGACACAAAACCGCAGATAACCGGGATACTCCGAAATTCGAGGAGCTAGCCAAGTAAGAATAAAGTTGGTCGGTAGTGTATGTGTGTGTGTATACATATAGTTATACAGCTCAACCCCGTTATAAGGCGATCTGTTACAACGCAAATCCGCTTATAGCGCGATGCGAGCGCGGCTCCTAATTTTTGTATTTATGAAAACTTTGCAACACGATTATTGGGGTCTTAAATACTCAATTGTACATTATTTCTATCGCGATCCGCTTATAGCGCAATGTGATTCTTTGGACCCCAAGCACAGCGTTATAATGGGGTTGAGCTGTATATATATATATGTCCCAGGCTCCCTTACTTCAGATGCCGGCGGAAGGTGCGCTGGTGCATCCGACTAGTGCCGGTGTGTGTGGGAGCTGGGCCAGACTGTCGGGGGTATAAGAAGGGCGACTGAGTCTCCAGCGGCTCCCGTAGCAGGGCGCCGCCATCTTGCGCACAGTCGCCAAGCGCAGATGAAGCTGCAGGATGGCCATTAGCCAGAGAATGCTCCGCCGGGACTAAAGCCCACAGCATGCATAGGGGCAGGTAGTCAGGTGCACCTGAATAGCCAATATGGCTGCAGCTTCCCTTGCAAGGGGGATATAGATACATTTAGCACACGAGGACCACACCAGTTGGAGCTGGGACAAGGTCAGGGTAGGAGGTATGTGTAGGTTTCTGTGGCACCTGCACTAGGCCAGAGACCCCATGTTAGGCCCCAGCTAGGCCCCGACTCCCCTGAGCTTGTGGTTGCTGCAGGGACAGGCCCATAGGTAGGGACACTGCCCTGTAGAACCATAGCAAAGGGATCAAGACATGACGTGGCTATATCCTGTCCTCAGGTGGTCTGGGACCAGACACCTGCGACCACAGAGACTTTTAAGGTGGTACCATCCACGTGGGACCCATCCAACTTAGAGGTGGAGGCTTCGCAGAGGACTCCATGGATCCTATTTTCCACAGCATGTCCGGGTGTGGGATCACCCGGCAGGTACCCATCTCTGCAAGTGCACCAACAAACACTTTAGAGGGCAGCACTGTACCACACATTAGGTGGGGTATTACATTGTGGACGCCAGGGGGGTTGGGTGCCCAAGGGCACCTTCAGTACTTTGGGGACTGTGTTTCAGGTAGGGGGACAGAGGGTTGGTGGGTACAGCAGTGCGTGGCCAGGTGATGGTGGTGTATGTATATAGTTCATAGAAGTTCATGCAGTAAAGATGTTATCATTTCACTAAGTGTGTGGTTTATTGCATGTGGGTCCGGTAATGGGGTTATTCTACATAATAAAATCCTGTACAGATGGAGGCGCTAATGAGCATTGACCCAGGTACACAGCAGGCTCCCAGCACCGACGTCTCTGGACTCCTGTGAGCCACAGGTATTGCACCCTACACATACATACCGTAGTCACACATCTTTCAGGGGGTGGGGGAAGTGCTACAATTGGAGGCGCTGCTGAGATCTCAGCCCTGGGGTGCCCTACTCAGCAGTTCTAAATTAGTGAACCAATCAGACTCACCATGTTTACGGCCTCGCAACAAAAAGGCCTTAGAGCTCGAAGAACCTCCGGGACACGTGGTCGCAGTGGGAGGGGAGGAGTCCCCGCCCTCACCTAAATGTTCGCTGCCCACGACCAAGTAAAAAGATCCCCTGGCGTGGGCAATGTCAGGATCAGCAGCAGAAAGTATGACCCTGCTTGTCAGTGGAGTGTAGTGTTGCGGGCCACCGAGCAACAGACGTGACCCAAAGATGCCCCTCGGGTTATATACCTGCCAGAGACTTTACCGCAGGGGTGTTTGCTTATATAACCTGGGATGGCCTCCCCTCATAATACCTCCCCTCCTGAACCCTCCACAAGGGTTTTCCCTCCGATCCAGGTTCCCCCCTCACCTAACAATCTTGGGGTGTGGAGGACCATAAATTTGGCCACCAGTACTCCAGCCAGACCTGACGTACCCTATCCCGGGTACATTCACTTCAAATACCCTGCACGGAGCCACCATCTGGGCCGGGAGTCCCCCAAAGTCACCTTCCCCTAGCCTACAGATCTACACCGGTCAGTAGCCCAGGGCCTGGAACCGATAGTCGCTTAACAAGTGGCAGCTCCATACTGGGTGTGACTCAACCACAGCTAGTGGAAGCCCTAATTATGTCTTCCCAAGCGCAAAATTACAGGAAACTAACGGCTTTCTCTGGGACGACACCTACCCTCGTGGGAGAAGAAGAGATCGATTCCGGGAGGGAACACACCCTCAAGGTGCATGACTAATGGCCATACTCCAAAGCAGTGAAACGACAGAGGATAATGGAGAGCCTCCGACCTCCAGTATGCACGATGATCAGTATGCAACGCGATCAAAATGCCGACCTCTCGGCTCACCGGATAGTGGATCTGCTAGTGCGTATCTACGGAAAGGATGAAGATGAGAGCGGACTGTGGTCCCGATATTACATCCTCAGACAAAAGGATGGAGAAGACCTGTCCATCTTTATTCAACGGATCTAGCTGGTTCTCTGGAAGCTGCGAACCCCAACATACTCCCTGCCTCAATGGTGGATGAGTACCGGCACAAACAATTCCTTAGAGGAGCAATCCCCAACCATCACATAGTGATCATGAGCAGGTGCTCTCTACTACAAGGACCTGCCCCTACCTTCGAGGAACTCTTGGGGTTAGTAAAGGGGCATGAAGCATATACACGTATATGCTTACTTCCCCAAAGAACAAAGAACCTCTCAAGGGTGAACAAAAGGGAGCATATGCTCTGAAAGCCAAGGAACCATATAGTATGGAGGAGGAATCTCAAGCCAAGCCACCTTCCGTCAAGTCCAAATCGTTAGGGAGAATATCCCCTACACATCAGTGGCTTCATCTGCTACAGCTGTGGTTGGAAGGGCCACTTCTCCAAGGAATGCCCTGAGAAAGAAAAAAAAAACTAAGAATTTCCACCCTAACATAATGATCTGTGGGGTTCAGATGGCCGAAACACCTACCACCCCGGCCGAAACCACTCCCGAGCCAAGCCCCAACGATGGAACCTCACCATTGGACGCTGAAACTTAAGGGACTCAGCAATGAGGATTACTCCATCGATGGAGTAGTGAAGGTTCGGCTGGAGATACTTCAGTTGAACACTGGCAAATCCCACCCTATGGATGTGGAGGCACTGGGATGCCCCAAGCCCCTACAGCATCCCAGTTCCCCAATCATACTGGGAACCAACGCCGACATAGTAATGTATCAGGCTGTAATCAGGGCATATCTGCAGAAAGCCGGCAAACTGCCTTTATATAGTCTGACCATCTACCCCATCCTTCTGGAAGAGTGTTGTAATATATCCACACAAGACAGACATGGAAATCTCTTCAACCTATAGATGGGGTTAACAGAGATCCCACCAGGGGGAGTGAAGTGCATAAATAGAAAAAATAAATAAGTGCACACTAAAATATATACTTAATACAAAGTGTTAATTGTGATGTCAATTTAAATTAAAAAAAACACACCCCACCATGTGGAAATGGTAAATAAATATATACCAATGTAGATGAGCATCTGCTGCTGTGTAAAGGGTAGCCCAAGACCCTAGAATCTAGTAACAAAAACAACACTCATCGTGAAAAATGTAATAAACTATGTATATATATAAGGTGTTTCAAGGTTATGCGTACATCAAGGTAGATTAATCAAGCATAGGGCCACAGAGTGGCAGTTACCAGCGTCTGCATCCAGGAACCACCAGAGCTTCACTCTCCTTTCCACCTACAGGTAGGTGAAATGCCAGATAATTGATGACTCTGCCACAGTCTCAATGTCCTGTAAATAGCATCAATACGCTTAGTGGATCCTGGGGAGTGGTTGTCCTTTGCTCGCAAGTAGTACACAGGTTCCTCTGCAGACCTCACTGTGTTTCCCGATTAGTCAGGCAGCGTGACGGCATGGTCCCGCGGGCCCTTCTGTGACGTCAGAGCGCCCGCTCTGCTTTGAGTAACAGCATCTGCCAGTAATGATTCAGACCTCACTTGGCGACCACAGAGGCAGGCAACAGCGCGGCACATGCGCAGAAGAGGAAATCAACTCGGTGTTCAGCAAACCGTTTGACAACAATAAAATACACCTTGGAATATGAATAATAAAACCTATATACTTTTATTATTTCACGATGAGTGTTGTGCGCTTTGTTTTTTTGTTTTGTTACAGGAGTGAAGTGCATGATTGCACTGTACTGCTACCCTGACAGAGACAAGGCTAATAATCTCTTTACCTGGAAAGTACGCCCGAGGAAGCTGCCCAGCGAGGCTACAAGCTGGTACCTGAAGTGCAGGAATGGACCTCCAAGAATCCTGGAAGAATCAAAGTGTTTGCGCAAAATATTTTGCCCTATCCCATGGCCTTTGATCAGGGCCGAAAATTGGGACGAATATACGTGGAGGAAATGCCTCAGGTGAATGCTGCTGCAGCGTCCGAACAGCAAGCCGGGCTGACATTCAACTTCGGAGACTCAACACTGCCGGCCTAGTGGAAAGACCGACTCACGGCCAAGTTGAAAGAACGTCGGTCCGTATTTTCCACAAGTGAGATGGATGTGGGCTACAGCCGAAACGCCCAACATACAATAAGGCTGATTGACACTACACCCTTCCGAGAATTTTCTCGTTGCATCGCCCCTCGGGATGTGGATGATGTAAGGGACATCTTACAAGAGATGGAGAAAGCAGGGATTGTGACGGAGACCTGGAGTCCCTACGCCTCGCCCATCGTGGTGGTAAGAAAGAAGAATGGGTAGGTAAGATTGTGTCGATTACCGGACACTGAACAACCGCACAGTGCCCGAACAGTACACTCTTCCCCGCATGGAAGAGATTCTCAATGCCCTAAATGGGAGCCAGTGGTTAATTGTTCTTGACTTGAGATCTGGGTACTACCAGGTACCGATGAGTGCAGAAGACCAGGAGACTGCCTTTGTCTGTCCCCTGGGCTTCTATCAATTTACATGCATGCCCAAAGGCATCTGTGATGCTCCCGCAACCTTTCAGCGCCTAATGGAGAAAACCATTGGAGACATGAATCCTTGTGAGTGCTTGGTCTAACTGGTGTAACGCGTAGCTCACCACAAACGAAGCGCGACCGCGGTGCTGAGGCAGGGAATTGAGTAACGCTGACATACAGCCACGTGGGCACGCCTAGGATGTAGATTAGTCATTCAAACAAGGTCAGGATTACAGATAGTAGAATGGTTAAGGTACTTGCCAGGTTCAGGAGTGGAGAGTTGCGTATCGTAGGAGTGCGTAGCCAGGTTCATTATTGGTGAGTATCGGATAGTCGGGTACGTAGCCAGGTTCAGGATAGGAGAATATTGGATCGTTGGAGTACTTAGACAAGGTTAGGACTGGAGCCAGGAGAATGGTCATACAAGCCGGATCAGGAGTCCAAGGCACTAGCAGGGTTTAGGCAACAAGAGGTTAACAGGCAGGTAAGGCAAGGCAAAGTCTCAAGAACAAGGATGTGGCAAGGCACGGCGTCACAATGACTATGCTCAGCAAAGGTAAGCTGCAAGTGAAGGGTATAAATAGGAGAAAACAAAGGGAGGGTTAGGGAGTGATCACAGGGCCACACTAATTGAGTAAAGTGAGAAGGTAAATAATAATAATGGTAATTGTAAATGTGGGTGCAAACTGTGAACTGAAAAGTGAATCAGGCAAAAAGAGGGGGAAGGGGAACACAAAATGAATGAGTCCCCTAAAGAATTCACTAACTGCACACCTACATATTATAAAATCTAACTTTTAATAAATTTACTTAAAACATATATTACCAAACGTAATGTACTAAGTGTTTTTTAAAAAATGAATTAAATATTCAATAACGTGCAACCCTGTCAGATGAATGTATGATTGTACAAACCCAAATGTAATATTCCTGGGTTTGACAGGACAGTGGATGCTGAAAGTCAGGGTGTTAACCCCTCTGGAGTATATATGCAGACTGTAGGTAACCGTATCCTACTCAGTGAGCCTTTAACTGGTCACAGACTCAGCAATCCTGCAATGTTATATATAGCAGCGAACACCTATGTGTTAAGTGCATATGCTTGAAAAGTGACGCTGATACAAACACAATCAATCCACAATACCCTCAGTATAGTTAGGCTGGAACTCGCAGTGCCATTGACATAGAGTTTCTCAGCAAAGAGGCTCAGATTGTGTATATATCATGTGTTATGTATAGCAGGAAAGCAGACTCACTGCCTGTTGTTATATTTATCAAGCTAATGCTGTCTGCATAGATAAAACCAGGAGACTTAAGGCACTACATTAAAACAGCTCCAAGTAGGAGACTGACACAACTGCGCGTCCAACGCGCGTTTCCCTCCAGCAAAGGAGCTTCTTCAGGGTCAAATTATTATTACTGGGGGAGAGGGGGCTGAAACCTTTTATACACTAGCAGTACCTTAATTGGTCATTAATGATTAGCAGCTGTTGCACATAAACAGTGCATCATAAACCTAAATACACCTCCTTATTTGCCAAGGTGCTGGTACCGTAATGGAGGCATGCGCAGGGACTTGGAAGCTGCTGATCATCAGCCCTTCAGCTGCGCATGCCTGGGGACATAGTATTATGCGTCTGCACTCAAAATAGCGTCCTGTGCATGCGTGGGCAGTTAAGAGTCCCCCTTCCTTGACACAGCGCCCCGCGCACGCGCAGGAACTCGGCAACTTTCCAATAGACCAGCTGGAACTCACTGAGCATGCTCCGGGACTCTGCGCATGCCTCCATTACGGTACCAGCACCTTGGCAAATATTTTCAAAGTGCCCACGCATGCGCACTAGGACAAGGGGGTTCTGCTTCATTTACTGACACCCTTCACATGCGCAGTGCAGTTCTAAACAGCGATTTTATAGGTGAGTTATAAGCACTAAAAACAACTGTCCAAATATAATAAAAAGCCACTTTATCATCAGAATTTGTAGTTAATTGTCTTTACTGTTGACTATGGCTATATGTGTGTTTAGGAGGTGTATTTAGGTTTATGATGCACTGTTTATGTGCAACAACTGTTAATCATTAATGACCAATTAAGGTACTGCTGGGGTATAAAAGGTTTCAGTCCCCTCTCCCCCAGTAATAATAATTTGTCCCTGAAGAAACTCCTTTGCTGGAGGGAAACGCGCGTTGGACGCGCAGTTGTGTCAGTCTCCTACTTGGAGCTGTTTTAATGTAGTGCCTTAAGTCTCCTGGTTTTATCTATGCAGACAGCATTAGCTTGATAAATATAACAACAGGCAGTGAGTCTGCTTTCCTGCTATACATAACACATGATATATACACAATCTGAGCCTCTTTGCAGTTAAAGGCTCACTGAGTAGGATACGGTTACCTACAGTCTGCATATATACTCCAGAGGGGTTAACACCCTGACTTTCAGCATCCACTGTCCTGTCAAACCCAGGAATATTACATTTGGGTTTGTACAATCATACATTCATCTGACAGGGTTGCACGTTATTGAATATTTAATTCATTTTTTAAAAAACACTTAGTACATTACGTTTGGTAATATATGTTTTAAGTAAATTTATTAAAAGTTAGATTTTATAATATGTAGGTGTGCAGTTAGTGAATTCTTTAGGGGACTCATTCATTTTGTGTTCCCCTTCCCCCTCTTTTTGCCTATAAATAGGAGAACCCTCCGATAGCCAGCCAGGGCGGAACCAGGAAGTGAGAATCGATTGGCTTCTGGTGCACACAGGTGTGCCCTATGATGCCGCCTAATCAGGGTTGGGAGTGGAACTGCTCTCGCGCTGTCCCGCGCGCATCACGGAGGCCAGGGAGTGGGTTCCAGAGCGCGCGTCACTCTCACGCTGATTCCTGGGACCAGTCGCGCGCCGACCCGCGCGCGTCACGGAGGTCAGGCAGCGGGGCCAGACTCGCGCGTCAGCAGGGAGGCTGGCCGAACGTCCACGTCGTTTGACAGTGTGAGGGGCGGGGCCAGGGTCCGTAGATGCCGGAACAGACTGTGCAGGGTTCGTGCATGCACGCGTCACAGGACCAGAGGAATGCACATCTTGAGTGTATGTTATTGAAGGACCAGTGAGGTGAGGAGACGGTCCATGACTGCAAGGATGGCGATTTATCACACCTGGATGAGATTATTGACTTTGGAAAGAACTTGGAGGAACATGAAGAATGGCTGTTTAAAGTGCTGGACCGTATGGAGCGAGAAGGCCTGAAACTGTCACTTCGTAACTTACTTGGAACACATTGGGTCCGCCAATGGTACGCCACTGATTCAGCCAAAGTGGAAGTTGTGGTGAATTGGCCACGATTGAGAACATCATGGAGCTACGCTCTTTCCTTGGCTTCTGTGGCTACTATCGCCACTTTGTGGAGGGGTATTACAGTAAAGCCAAGCGTCTCAACAATCTCCTCAAAATATATACCCGAGGACACAAGGCAAAAAGCCACCTGTGCTAGACAGCCATTCGATGATAAATGGATGACTGACTGCGAGCATGCCTTCTTAGGCCTGAAGAAGAGCTTAACAGAGACACCTGTTCTCGCTTATGCCGACCCAGAACAGCCCCACGTTCTCCATGTAGACGCAAGTTTCAATGGCCTAGGTGCAGTTCTGCAACAAAAATATCCGGCTAGCCTCCGACCAGTAGCCTATGTCAGCCACAGTTTGACTCACAGCAAACAAAATTATACGGTACACAAGCTGGAGTTTCTCGCTCTCAAATGGGCAATCGTTGACAAACTCCATGATTAATTCTATGGCGTCACTTTTGAAGTGAGGACGGATAACAATCCGCCAACTTACATATTGACATCCGCCATGTTGGATGCCACTGGCCACCGATGGCTGGCGGCTCTTTCAAACTATAAATTCACCCTGAAATATAAACCGGGCCACTGAATATCAGAGCGGATGCCCTTTTCCGAAGACCAGGACTGAGCACCACTCCAGATGATGACCTCTGGGAGGAGATCCCAGGACCAGGGATGCGAGCTATGTGTACCATGGCAGCTTTCATAGAAGATAGAGTGGCCTTCTCAGAATTGAGGGTTGAGGATTCCTTAGGATGCCCTCCAAAGCCATCCCCGCCGCATACTGTGACCCTGAAGGGAAGAATATCACTCACGACAAGATCATTAGATGGAAGGACATGGTACAATACCAGATACGGGACCCAGTAGCTGGCATTATCCGCCAGGCCGTTCAGAAGAACAAGCCTGAAATTCTGAAACGTACCCGAGCAACATGGTCACTATACTCATGCGAGAAGCGGACAAGTTCGAAATTGATAATGGCCTCGTCTATCGGGCGGTACAATACCACAACGACCCGGATAGAGGGCAAATGGTTCTGCCCAGGAACCTACAACATACTGTATGGTACTGAGGTCGTTGCACGATGAACAGGGACATCTCGGAATGGAGAAGACCTTTGGACTGATCAGAGACCGTTTCTTCTCGCCAGGGATGCGCGAGTTGGTGGAACGACAATGTCAGCAGTGCTCAAGGTGTATCCAGTGCAAGACGCTTCCTACCAGAGCCGCACCAATGGCTCACCTGAATAGCTGGGTGTCATGGGAGACCAGATTCTACAACACCTTTTTATAACCGTGATCATTTGATTGAGCAAAACAAGATGGTAAAATAAATGGTAATTTATTTCTCGTAAAAGACAGACACACAAAGTTACACAATTCAAGATGAACACACTTACTGGGGATGGGGCTAACGAATAAATCCGTTTCCGGAACGAAATTCCTTAAGATGACCTTTCCAATGACCTGTTGTTACTCGCAAAAGTCCTCTAACTGTTTTTGACATTCAATGCCTGCTGCGACCACTACGTTCTAAACAGCAGGACTTAGAAAATTTTCTGCTTGTAATATCCTCGAAGCCGGCTCGTGTCTATTCAGTTCTGAGCATCTTTGAATTTGCCGCTGTTGGTTTTGCACTTGGAATCTGCGCTCCTGATTGGCTGCAGGCTCTCTAAGGCCCCAGTGCCTCCGCTGCACGCCAATTCCCCGGTCTGCAGTGAGCTGCAGGAAGAGAGAATGTGGGTGGGTGGCGGGGGAGTGACGGGGGCACGGCCATTACGTCACCCGACAGGTTCGCCCTCATTGGCTGAACCGCCAGTCACGAGTCCTGCTCTTAATTCTATTGAGAGCCGGAGAAACTCTCAGTCACGAGTCCTGCTCTTAATTCTATTGAGAGCCGGAAAACTCTCGCCGCAGCACTGCGGCTCCCCCTCGCAGCGTACCCGGCGCCATTGAGGGGAGTGCTCTTGTCCCTGCAGCATCTGCCACAGCGGGCGCTGCAGTAGCATGCGGGGACAAACACTTGAGCTTTCAGGCTTTCATTCACTAACCTGACCAGCCTATCAGAGCGTGGGAATTCTGCTGCCAGCCAATCACCAATTTGCCAGTATTGTAAAGCAGGGCGGCACCTTTTCTCAGGTATTAATGGGGCATGGGCTAACCTGGCCCCTCTACCTCTTTGCATACTGAGCCTACCCTCTGCTCAGGCTCCACAGAGTCTGGATTTTGGCAAATGGTCATCGGACACCATTGTGTTAGGCCAGGACGTGGGTACTCAAGCATAACTGCAGTGCCCCTCCTGTTCTAACACATTGGCATCCCTAAGCCTTTCAAGTAAAGACTCCAGAGGCAGAGTCCAGAGACAGACACAGAGGCACCAAGCTTGTTCGCCAGCTGTGTTTTCCGGAATCCACGACTTAGAAAGCCCTCAGTTCATATACAGGTTATCAATATATACATTAAACTATAACCATTTAATAATATATATGATGTCCTGTTTTCTGTGTGCTAAAAGTTATGAGTCCCTATCCTGGTGTCAGGGATGGAATGAGTGTACACATTCACTAGCCTCATTCCTGGCACACATGAGAAAAATACTTTTAAAACTTTTAGACACTAAAACCTGCTCAGATTATAACCTAGGTGGAGCAGACCCTGAACCCCTAAACCAGGTTCAGGATACCTGGGCATGTATGTGGGTACCTCTGCTATACTAAGGACTTTGTGTGTACCTGCAGATATCTTTTAACCCCTTCATACCCAATTACCCTGTCTGGGAGATGCTGCAGCTGGGATCCTGGCGGTGAGTCGTAAGAACGTTTTCAGAGTCTGAGTTTGGTGGGGTAATGTGCTTAGCTGTATCCGAAGATATCACTCAATCTCTGGAAACAACTTTTGGGGTATCCCATAACTCCGGAATCCCGCTACATACTGTAGACACATTCTGCAAAGACTTTCTCTGACACACCCACCCTGAAACTTACATCCTAGAAATCTCCCGATCCCAGCATCCCAGTAAAGTCAAAAAAACATAATTCTCTATTGTCGCAAAATTAGTATATAGTTGCAGTAATACATTTTAGACATCTTGGTCCCAGAGCTGACACTCTAAGACCCTAACACATGGGTTAGGGTTAACCAAGTGGGCTTGACCTTTATTATAAAGCCTGGTTAACCCTTCCACCGTCACACCTCCCCTACTCAAATTGCAGGCTGTGTTACGATCGCCTTGTCCGGCGGTTTAACTGGCCTGTGTCTTGAGGATATTAGTTCGTGGGGACTGTCCTGGTGGGAAAGTCCATCAGCATTGCTGTGCTCACTGCTTTTCTTGTGCTGGATGGTAAAGTCAAATTCTTGCAGGTCAAGACTCCAGCGAAGGAGCTTGCCATTTTCCCCAGACACCCTTTGCAACCAACTTGAGGGATTGTGATCAGTGATCATCGTGAATGCCGGCCATAGAAACAGGGCTGCAGCTTCCTCAAAGCCCACACAATGGCCAAACATTCTTTCTCAAAGGTGGCATGAACCACCTCCCTGGGCAGTAACTTTCTGCTCAGGTACACCCCAGGATGCTCTCCCCCCTCCTCCCCAACTTTACTGAGTAGAGCACCGATACCGTAATCGGAGGCATCGATCTGCACCAAAAATCTTTTGGAATAGTCAGGGGCTGGGATGGGTGTGCTGGTTAGCGCTGTCTTGAGTGCCTGAAACGCTGTTTCACAGGCAGGAGACCAGGCTACCAGAACTGGGAGTAGCTTCTGTGTCAGATCTGTAAAGGGTTTGGCCACGGCGCTGTACTGTGGGACAAACCTCCTATAATAGCCAGCGGTGCCTAAAAAAGCCATAACCTTCTTGTTAGTCTTGGGGACTGGCCACTGCACTACAGCCTCAACCTTAGCTGGTTCAGGCTTGAGATGCCCTCCGCCCACCCTGTGCCCTATGTAGAGTACCTCTGCCATACCCACTAAACACTTGGTGGGTTTCAATGTGAGCCCTGCCTCCCTAATTCTGTTCAGCACCGCTGCTACATGAACTAGGTGACTGTCCCACGTCCTGCTAAACACCGCTATATAATCCAGGTATGCCCTTACGAAACCCTGCATCCCTTCCAATAACCTATTGACCAGGCGTTGGAAGGTAGCCAGAGCATTCTTCATGCCAAATGGCATCATTAAAATTCATAGAGGCCACTTGGAGTAATGAAGGCTGACTTCTCCCCAGCCTCCTTGGTCAGCGGGATCTGCTAATACCCTTTGCTCAGATCCATAATGATCAGCTACTTTGCCCCCGCGAGCTCATCAAGCAACTCATCCATGCGGGCATGGGATAAGCATCTGACACCGTCCCTGCGTTGAGCTGTCGGTAGTCCACACAGAACCGGGTGGTCCTGTCCTGCTTAGGTACTGGGAATTCCAGACAAGCCCAAGGGCTCTGGGATGGTACAATTACCTCTAGGGCCAGCATCTCCTCTTCCTCCATCTTTATACTGCTGATACCTGATAGGCATGCTTATACAGAGGTCTCAGCTCACATGTGAGCACTGGGGGATCTGTGATATGTGTTCTGCCCGGCTTGTCTGTGAACAGAACCCTATACTGCTCTAGCAAATTCCTCACCTGTACCCTCTGCCGCTCACTGAGCTCGGACCCTATCTCAACCTGCTCCACTGTGCCCCCCTTCCTAGTTTCCCCTAGGAGGTCAGGCAGAGCATTGCTCGCTACCCAGCCTTAATATTTCGAAGCCAATACAACCGGCCTCACAGTGATGGGACCCAAAAGGTTGAAACAGCTTTCTGTGATTAGGTTTACTGGCTATTCATCGTAACCCATTCTGTGCTGAAATTTGTGTAAGGCAACGATAAATTAATAAATAAATTTCCCAGAATCCCTTACCGCAGTGGAAGCACTGTAAGCTACAGTAGGTGATAATGGCGAAAAGCAGGGTTGCAGACCTGTCTAAGACATTGGGCCCACAAGTGATATTTTTATTTGCTATATGCTATACGGTGGAGGGTTTTTCGGCACCTTTTAACCCACCATAACTTATCTAATAAATACATATATACATATAAACACCCCCAAATACATATACCTGTATATGTTTATGGGTTTTTATTTTTTTAAATATGTATTTGGTGGTGTTTTTTTTTAAATGTATTTTGGGGGTGTTTTCTTTATATGTGTATTTGGGGGGTGTTTTTTTTTATATGTATTCGGGGGGTGGGAAAGGGGTTTATATGTATTTGTTTTTTTTTATATGTATTTGGCGGGTGCAGGTTAGGTATTTATGTTGGGGGGTGGGAGGTTGGTAGTATTTGAATGGGGTGGGTGGTTTGGTACTGTATGTGTATTTGTGGGGTTTGGTATGTATTTGGGGTTTGGTATGTATTTGGGGGGTGGGGGGTTTGTATATATTGGGGGGCTAGTGGGTTTGTATATTTTTGGGGAATGGGGATTTTTTTAATGTAATTGGAGGGGGTGGGAAGATTTTTTGAAATGGGGGTGGGGTTTTTTGGTATGTATTTTATGGGGGGGTTTGTGTGAGGGAATGAGTGAGGAAATTGTAAGAGGGGGTGAGTGAGTGGAGAGGGGGAGGTATAAGAAAAGGGGCAAGGGAGTGAGGGAGGAAAAGAAGGAGTAAGAGTGAGACACAGGGTGTTCAAAAATATTTTAGGAAAATCTATACTCACAGACACCGGAGTAATTCTTCAGCTGGAGTTACTATAGTAAGATGTGAGCTATACTCAGGGAGTATGTACACACATGACTTAACAAAGGAATGGCAAAACAATATATTGTGTCTCTTACATGGGCGTGGCATACATTTGATAACATTGGATTGGATAGAGTGGTACATCTACAGTATGACGCACGCTAGTGTCTGATAGGAGGTAAGTGAAGGTCATCTGAAGAACAATACTGTGAACAACACTTTTGATGCCAAGTCCGGGTGCAAAAATGGAAATAACGTTCAAGAAAAAAAAAATGAAGCAAGAAGCTACAAAACAGGAGATTTGTGTACTCATTCTTAAAGGGACAGTCACACACATTTTTTAGGCCCCCCCTTTCTCATACCTTATCCCTAGAGATTAGAAAGTATTTGTCCTTGGTCTGTTAATACAGTAGAGGCAACTCTTATTCTAACAAAAACCAGTGGCAATTCCCCCAAAAACCCAGGAAACACCCAGGTACATTCTGAATACATGCCTTAAACTTTCCTTAAACTAGCCCCAGCATTTCTGCATTGATTAATGGCCTATCAGATTAACAGCGGGGGTCCCTGGCAGTCCCATTCAAACTGAATTGGACTGCCAGGGATCCCTGCTGTGTTAATCCTATGGGTCGTTAGTCATTGCAGAAATGCCTTAAACGTGCCTCAAACTAGCCCAGAACATACCCAGCACATACCCAGCACATACCCAGAATGTAACCCGGCTAGTTTACGGCAAATGTTAGAATAAACGTTGCCTCTACTGTATATCAGCCTATATTTTCTAAATGTCCTTGTCCAGTGGAGGTTCGTTGAAATCATGGTAGAAGGGAGTGTCCTCTGAGCCATGGCGTGGTGGCAGAGTGAGAAGATTCGCAGAGTTGAGGGTTTTTGTTGACATCCGTACAAAACAGTTCATACAACATTTAATCAGTAGCAGTATAGCCATACAAGGAAAGAACAGAAGAGGTAGCGCTGACTAGATAAATATAACAAAATCACAATGAAAGACCTTAAGTGTAGATTTAAACACACATAAGGGGCTGCCACAAATACAACAACTGACCCCTGGTCAGAACAATACAAGGAGTTGCAGCAGTGTGTCGATCTGACCTTTCCATTGTCTTATTATTATTTATTTTTTATTTTTCATATGTCCAATGTTTTAAGCCATGTTTTATTAAATGTTTTTTAATTATTCACTCACCTGTTGATCTCTCAGCTGATAGCTAATTGTCATATATGTTGTTTGTATTATATGTTGTTTGTCCATTTTCATACAGTATTACGCTATGTATTGTGTTTCCTTTTTTTTTTTTTTTCAACTTATATTTTTTATTATTTTGTTCAGTACATAATATACATACAGTGAAAAAGCTCGTAAGAACAAATATTATCAGCTTACTGCATGTGTCATTCCACTTTGTAATTGGGTAGAGGGTTTTGGACATACGGGGTAGACGGACAGACAGACAGGGGGGGGTCTCCGGCCAGAAGTCGGAGGGGAGAGACAAACCAAAAGAGGGGGAGAAGAAGAGAGAGAAGGAGGGGGGGGGGAGTTCGGGGGGTCTCCTTCCATGATTCCGCCTCTGCCTCTCTCATGCTGGTTCTCTGCGTCTGAGGACTTTGTGCATACCCCGTAGGACCTCTAACTTTTGACTAGTTTGTCTCTCTCATTTTCTTATAGGTCCCTCTTGGGGTCGGCGGGGTTTTGGAGTGGGGGGGGGGGAGGAGGCGGGGGGGTGCTACGTGCATCTAAGTGTGGTACGGGTTCCACCGTTAAGCACTTCCTCATGGGAGAACGCATTTGTCCCTATCAAGGCCAAAATGAGGTCCTCTCCACTCCCTGGATTTCTTTCTGGGCTAACCATGGTGCCCAGACTTTTTCAAAATTTTCGCCAGTGTCATTGACCAAGCTTGTCAGCATTTCCATCTGGCATACCGTCCAAATTCTATGTCTAATATTTGGGATTGAGGGAATTATGTTCTGTTTCCAGTGTGCTGCAGTCTCCCCCCTCATCGCCATAGCAAAGTGAGCTATCAACTTATTTTCTCCTTTAGTGAACCCGATCGCTGGTCTGTTCAGGAGGAACAGCCATGGATCTAATGGGACGGGTTTACCTGTGATAATGTTCAACCAGTCTTTAATTGAGTCCCAGACTGGGACGATTTTGGGGCAGGACCACAGCATGTGCAACAAATCTGCCTGCTGTCCACATTGTCTTGGACACAATGGGGAGTAACTGGGCAGGAATTTAGCTAATTTTGTGGGAGTGTGATACCAGCGCATCATTACCTTATATGCGTTCTCCCTTAAGGTCGTGCACATTGAACTCTTGGAGGTCGCCGTCACTATCTTTGTCCAGTCCTCTACCTCCAGCTCCTCTCCTAGGTCTGTTTCCCATTGGGTCATATATCTGGTTTTGTCCTTTACTGTCGTGCTAGAACCGGTCACTTCTTTATACATCTGCGATGTAAGTCTCACCGTGGATGTCCCTGATCGACAGAGCTTTTCGAAATTTGTCATAGGGGATTTTGGCTGAACTTTTTGATAGAACGCCCTGATCTGGAGGTACCTAAAGATCTCGGCATTGGGGATATGATAGTCTGATTTGACTATTTCGAAGATTTTTATTCCTTGTCTTCCCTCCAGATCGATCAATCGCTTTATGTTATTTTGTTTCCAGATAGAAAAATCTGTGCTGGACTGGCCCGGAGCAAAGAGGGGGTTATTCCAAATTGGTGTCATGCCCGATGCCCTGCTGGTCAGGCCATATTTGAGCCTTGTGCTTTCCCAGATTAACAGCGAGTTGGTCATTGAGGATAGCGGCAGTTTGGTGCTATTTCGCACCTTCTTAGGGTACCAAATCAGGTGCTCTAGTTCCAATGGGGAGCATACCTCTCGTTCTAACGCGACCCACCTTTTAGAGTCGGGGTTAGTGTGCCATTGCACAATTTGACATAATTGGGCCGCTCGATAGTATGACAGCAAACAAGGTACCGCTAGCCCCCCCTCCCCCGTTTGTGTGCGCATTATCTGTTTGCTCACTCTCGCCTTTTTGCCTCCCCAGATAAACTTATCTATCTCAGTTTGCAGGGAGAGAGTTTCCTTCAAACTTAACGGCACTGGGAGTGTTTGAAAAAGATACAAGAGGCGAGGGAGCAAGTTCATTTTTACGCAGTGGATTTTGCCAATCCATGAAATTTTATTTTTGGCCCACTTATGGAGATCCTCTCTCAGGGTCCGCATCAGTCGCGGGTAGTTAGCTTGGCCAATTGTATTATATGTCCGCGTGATATTGACCCCCAAGTATTTAACTTGCTGTTTTTGCCAGCGGAAATTGAAGTTAAGGGCAATTAGTTTTTCTACGTGTTTAGGGAGGTTTATGTTAATAGCCTCCGATTTGCTCTGATTGATTTTGAACCCGGAGACCCTATTGAAACGTCCCAGCAGATCGAGCAGGTTCGGCAAGGAGGTGAGGGGCCTGGATACTGTCAGGAACACGTCATCCGCATAGAGTGCCACCTTATGCGTCTGGTTTCCGGTGGCAATACCTGAGATGTCTTTGCTATCCCGTATCTGAGCCGCCAGCGGCTCCATACACAATGCAAAGAGGAGGGGGGAGAGCGGGCATCCCTGTCGCGTACCACTCTTAATTTGGAAGGGTTCTGAAGCGAAACCCTGGTGGGTAACCCTAGCCGACGGGGTCGAATATAGCGCAAATATAGCTTTTGTTAATTTGTCACCCATTCCGAACGCTCCAAGCGTGGCTTCCAAGTATGGCCAGTCTATCCTATCAAATGCTTTTTCCGCATCCAGACTGAGCGCCATAACTGGTATGTCTTTATGATTGGCTATTTCTATCAGATCAATAATCCGTCGGGTGTTATCTGATGCTTGCCGACCCTGGATAAACCCGACTTGATCTGGGTGCACCAGTCTGGGTAGGATAAGACTCAATCTATTGGCCAACAATTTAGAATAAATTTTGATGTCCGAATTAATTAGGGATATAGGTCTATAACTTTTACAGTCCTGTGGGTCTTTCCCTGTCTTGTGTATTACTGAGATGGACGCTTGGAGCATTTGGCTAGGGAACTGGGAGCCGTTCAGCACTTGGTTAAACATACGGAGTAGATAAGGGGCTAGTTGTTTTCTAAATTTTTTGTAGTAAAGGTTCGAGTACCCGTCGGGGCCCGGGGCTTTAGAGGGTTTCAGGTTTTTCATAACCTCCGATAGTTCCTCCATTGTAAAATCTCTACCCATCACCTCTCTGTCCACCCCGCTCAGGCAGGGTATATTTGAGCTATCTAGAAAATTCACCAGGGCCTCCGTGTTCGCTGGAGATCTAGCTACTTTATCCCCGTCATATAGTTTTGCGTAGAAGTCTTTGAATTCCCTTACAATTTGCTTGGGGTTGGCGGTAATTTCCCCTGATTCTCGCCGTAACGCTTGGATATTATAATTGCGTGTTTTGGAATTAATCATATTGGCTAGTAAGGTATCTGGTTTGTTTGCCTTCTCGAAAAATCTTCTCTTTGACCAACTTAACGCTTTCTCAGCCTGGGAAGTGAGCAGAAGGTTTAGTTTAGTCTGGGTGTCTTTTATTTGTTGCAGGGTCGCTGCATTGGGTAACCTTCGATGTTGTTCCCAGTGCTGCTTTAGCTCTGCTTGCACCTTAATAATTTTTGCGTTGCGCTCCTTTTTCTTGCGGGCTCCCATACTAATCAAAACCCCCCTCAGTGTTGCTTTATGTGCCTCCCAGAGGGTTATATGTGAGTCAACGCTATCTTTATTTTCACTGAAGAAGTATTTAATCTCCTCTTTAATCTTTCTCTCAAGGTCTGGGATCTTTAGCAGGGAGTCGTTTAGTTTCCAATTTGCTCTCGGTCTTTCCAGCCCTATCTGCGTGCACTTTAGCTCGATCGGTGCGTGGTCCGACCATGAAATATCATGGATCTCCGTATGGGTGACCGCGGAGACCAGTCTACTAGACACAAAGAAGTAATCGATTCTGCTAAACGAGTCGTGTGGGTGTGAATAGAAGGTGTAGAGTTTTTCTAGTGGGTGGGTTTCTCTCCATGCGTCCAATAGCTGGAGGTCTTTTAGCTCCTGCTCTAGCGCGGAAGATCCAGGGTTAGTCTTATGTTTGTGGGGCCTAGAACGATCTAGAGTTGTGTTCATAGCCACGTTGAAGTCTCCCCCTAGGATTAGGGCTCCTTCCCTGAATTTTTTTATGACGCCGAATGTCTTCTTAAAGAATTCAGCCTCGTGGGTATTTGGGGCATACAATGTGGCTATTGTTATGGGTAGTGTGTTGATGGATCCTACGAGCATCAGAAACCTACCCTCTCGATCTTTTTTTACTTTATCTACTATTAGGCCCACCCTGTTGTGAACTAAGATTGCTACACCTCGCTTCTTTTCTAGGGCGGAGGATAGGAATACTTGGTTATATTGTTTGTCAAAGTATTTGGGAGCACTAGTGGTACTGAAGTGTGTTTCCTGGAGTAGGATAAAATCTGCTCCCTTTTTTTTGTAATCAGTGAGAGCTATCTTTCGTTTACATGGGGAGTTTAGAGTTTGTGTTGTGGGATATAAATGTTAGGGGCATGTTGGTGCGGGGTACTGACCTTGTATCCTTAATGTTGCTCTTGGATGTATCGAGCCGCTACGGTGCTGCTGCTGTTCCTCTGCAGTACTCAGCATTGTGCGGAGCTTCGGCGGTGAACCACTTGTGGAGGAGACAGTGTGGGGGGGGGGGGGGTGGATACAGTAGGTACATGGGAAACATGAGGGCAGGAAAAAAACACATTCAAAACACATAGTAACTTGGGAGAGTGGTCAGCGGCATAGTACCGCTTTCTCTCCCTTGCCTGTGGGTCGGTGGAT
This sequence comes from Ascaphus truei, assembly GCF_040206685.1. Classification (NCBI taxonomy): domain Eukaryota; kingdom Metazoa; phylum Chordata; class Amphibia; order Anura; family Ascaphidae; genus Ascaphus; species Ascaphus truei. The sequence continues at coordinate 545,038,492 of NC_134483.1, forward strand.
CTCTGAAGCACGCCCTCCAGCTCCCTCCTTCTCCAGAGGGCCGTGTCTCTCCATACTTTTCATACAGTATTACGCTATGTATTGTGTTTCCTTTTTTTAAGCACATCTTCGTCCTCTGGAGCCAATCCCGGGTCTTCCAACTGGTTTGGTATTATATCCTTTTTACCAGCAGGCGCCTATCTAATACACATTCCTTTTTCCAGTATAGCCATACAAAGTACAAGTCCTCCAATCAGGAGAGCCGCACCATAAGCAAGAGTGCTGGTCATTGATGTAAAAATACAACGGAGCCAAGAACCAATGTCCCACGCCTCTTCAGCATGGAGGGTAGAGGCGTGTTCCTTAATATGTATTGCGATTAGACACGCCCCAAGTTCTCCTTCCCAGCGTCAGTCGTAGTCATGGAGATACTCCTATTGTGCAGGGCGCCATCGCGGTAACATAATTAAGGCCATGATCCCAGTGTGATTCTTCTCATCTGTTCCTTGTGCTGTAGATACGCCCCGCGTCCTCCTGCCCGGCGTCTGACGTCATCATGGAGATGATATCAGTCAGGGACTGTAAAGGGGCTTTAGGGGAGCTGTAGATGCCAGCAATTAGGACGGACTTAGAAAATGGGCCCCTAACTTTGATGCATAAATTTGAGATTTCTTTATTTTTCCCTTTGTCACAGGAGACCAGGTTTATTGTACACCTTTACCAGGATTATTTATTGAGCACGATAATGAAATAAATTGAGGTTTATTCACAGAAATAGACATACAGTACACACAGTGGAACACAAAATACAGATGAAAAGCACATTTACTGGGGAATACAAAATAAGTCTGTTCTAGGTGCAGGGAACTCTAAGTAAGAGTTTTCCCCTGACCGGGACTTAGCCCGAAATCCTCTGGTTCCCAAATCGACGTGAAGTTCCACACGCCCCCGCTCCCTTCTCTTCTGAGAACATGGACTCCTTTTGACTGGGGGTTAGCACCAAACTCCTGGTACTAACATCGTCTTGCAATCCCAACCGCGACCGCTACTTTGGATTATTAGAACTTGGCCGCCAGAAGTGGGACTTAGAATATTTACCCGGCAGACTTTTCTGAAGCCGGTTGCTCTGCTATTCGTGCAAGAGCCCTTTCAAAATCCTGCCCGCACTTCTACCACCAGAAATCTCTCCGTTCATTGGCTTGGGGTTTCTTATAGTATTTTGGAGTTCATTCACAAAATACTACTGCCAATCAGAGCGTGGGGACTTTCTCAGCAGCCAATCAAGTGAAGCCAGTCTGGAAAGCCGGGTATGCAGTGTGACGGGGGAGGGGTGCCAAGCGAGTAATAAAAGGGTCACCCCCATTAGGCACCCCCTTCCACCATCTGGGAAGTGAGGGGTTAACCCGAAATGTACTTACAATACATATATTCCCTTGCTTCACAATCAAAAGGTATGTCCCTTGGTTAGCCTATTCCCACATTTCGAGGGAATTGATGTATTTTTATTCCCCTGCCTCATGGCAAACCGTTTTATTTGTTAAGTGTTTATATTGGTACCATTATGGTGTTTGTACCTTTGCAGTGCATGCGGCAACCACATACACTGGGATCCAGGTGGGAGGGAAAGGGTTAATGTGAATTTTGTGTTTATGGCCCTTTGTCCCTTTTCCCGCCTTTGCAGGCTCCATTTTGCAGTTTCTCCATAGGTCGCCATTGGGGCTCCATATAACCATATGGAGATTCCGGCGATTTGGGCCTGATATCGTAGAAGACCAGCAGGTGGCGCCCGAGAGGAGGAGCGGCGGTTCCCCATTGTTAGTCAATGGAGCCATTCATTTCAATGTGGATTCCTCGAAGCCGACCTCCAGGAATGGGTTGGCAGCCATTAAAACCGCAGACCGCAAGAGCGGAAACATTATCTTGAAGAGAGCTTTGATCACTCCCCGGTCAAGTTCAAATTCAATTGGGGTGGGAAACTTAGGTTCTAGTGCACCCAGGAATAAAATAATTTTTGCCCCTAGACCCTAGGAACCCTCTCACACGACACCAACTGGGTAAAAGAGTTAATGACCCCGGTAAAGGGTCGCGCTCGTTATAAGGGTCGCACCATAGACACTAATGGCGGAGGTAAAAGCCGCGAGTAAAAACGGCTAAGTGTAAATATATTCTCTACTGCATAAGTAGGAATCTTCTCTCGTACTTGGATCGATTATCTCCTCTGCCACTTCGGAGAGATTTACCCCCCAGGAGGCCCCTTTTCCCAATCTTAGAGTGCTGGACAGGAAAAGAACGAGCAGCTCGGAGGAGAAGTAATGGAGTCGGAGACCAGTGGTCAAAAACCTCTCCTGTTTATTAATGGTTCCAGTGAGGTTATATAGGCGAGCGAGCGTAGAAAAAAGCGTATGCGTGAGAAACTTACTTCCCTAGGATACAGGAGTCTCGTACTGGATTTGAACATTATCATAATCCACTAAAGGTATCGGGACACTGGTGGTTCTAGTTCTAGAGTTATATGTTACAGTTGGGGGACCGGGAATAGGGGCATTAATGTACAGTGAAGCATACGTGTGATTAACTGACTTAACAGAAGGCATAATCATTTTACATAAAGATGAACACATTAATTTGCAGCATGAAATAATAACAACTAATACTACAAACATGCAAGCGATGAATATCAGTCCCAATAATAATTTTCTTTCCCAACTCTCCAATCCATGCGCCTAACCCAAAAGTCCAATCAAACTGATCGACTCTCTCAGCAATGTCTGCAACAAGACTTTTGATATTGGAAATATGATTCTGCACAGGCTTTGAATGATCAGATAGATTAAAACAGCACATTCCCTCAAAATCTCGACATCCATGCTCATGTTTCAGTAAAAGATAATCAATTGCTGCACGATTTTCTAAAATTGCTTGCGTGTACCTTGTAAATCTATCATCAGTTCTTCTAGGGCATGGGAGGTATGATTTAACCCATTGGCTACAGCACATGCCAGTTTCTTTATGGTTTTTGCTGAATACACAGCCAATCCAGGTACTCCAACAAGGGAGACTGCTAGACTTAGAATGTCAGCATCTGATAGTAGAAACACATGTGAATTGCAATCTTCAGTGACTGAAGCAGTGGATCGTTTAACTTGGGCTTGATGTGGGCCAGGTGCTACAGAGAACATCATTATCCCATACCTGGTGAGAGTACATGGTCCCCCGGAGATGTTTCCTGGTATATATGTGTATGTAGTATTACCACAGGAAAACAACAATCCCACTGGAAGTTTAACAGAATATATATGGCTTGGTGTGTTTATTGTGTGATTACAGCTCATAGTGTTATTGACGTTAAAACATTTATCATCAGCTCGATTACACAGTATTTGGGTCATATTGGGGGATGCTGAGGGTGTCAATTGTACTTGTTTACATTTGCCTATTTTTTTCAGGATTGCATGTCATTTGATAACATATATTACCCTGTGTTATATTCTGGGTCGTAATTTGTGTCATATTAGCCCAATTTTCACCAATACACTGGGGGCAGTCACGACAGTATTCATATACAGAGAAATGCTGTTGCACATCATGATCTTCTGCCAAACTATCATTATTGCCTATGCTAAACACTTTTAACAAAATCTCTACTGGTGTGGGTACTGCTATTAAACAGCTTGTGATTATGTCCGTTGTGCTGGTCATATCGGATAAACAGAAATGGGACATATTCAGTACATCAACAGCCAAATGTTTCCAGATATTAGTTTTGGCTTCTGTCAGAAATGAAGCCATATGTTTGGAGCGTGTGTAATGTTTTTCTGGCAGATTGGAGAAATTAGACTGGACCTGTGGTACATGGGTTTCGCTTTCATCTTGTTCTCTGGAAAGGAGAGAAGAGATTTCACCTTCCCCAGAGAAAAAAGAGCTTTCTGGTGAACTATGGTGAGTGGAGATAACAGAGGTGCTAGTATAAGTCTTAGATATTTATTTCTCATATATGTCGTACAAAACCCATACTAATAATGTAAATATGCCAAATATTGCAATAAGGTGTATACAGGTGAGCCGATTCTTCTGAAATCGTGTCTCTACTCCTTCGTGGATTTGATACGTGTTGATGATTCTTCAGTCAGCACGGCTGTACGGGTCACTGCTAGGATCGTGGTTGGAAGTCCGTAGAGAGGCTTCGTCGTCCCTCCTTTGGCGGGAATACGCTTGACCACCACTGTGTCTCCGGGCTGGAAAGGATGTGTCGGCTTAATAGAAGGGAGTGGAAGAGACGAAGAAACATCACCATAGATGCCATTCAATTTCTGTATCAAGTGATAAACATAATTCTCCTGAAATTGTTCTAGGTCTTCAACATTCTTCGGGCAATATGTACCATGAGCCCAGGGAGTTGGAAACGGCCGCCCCATTAAAATTTCAAATGGTGACAATGTGGTAGTACTATTCAGGGTCATTCTGATTTCTTAAAAACAGAGACAGAACATAAAACACAGACAGAGCTCAGTGCACATCCAGTGAAACTCATACACGGTACAGTGCCTAAATATATATGTATAAATATCTATTAAATAAAATAGTCTTTTAGTTTAATATTTTTGGTCAAAATTGTTGTAAGCCCCTGAGCCAGTAAGTAAGTATCATTCTGATTTCTGCAAGGACTGCGGGAAGGCCATCTGGCCATCTTGAAAAGGTACCATTTGTTCCCTTACGCAGTTTATCATTGATCATGCAATTGGTCCTTTCTACCTGACCTGAAGACTGTGGGTGATATGGTATGTGAAACTTCCAATCTATAGCGAGAGTCTTAGCAACTCCTTGAGTCACCTGAGATGTAAAATGTGTTCCTCTGTCACTATTTATTTGAAGTGGGCATCCCCACCGGGGAATGATTTCTTTACAAAGTATTTTTAAAACGGTCTTTGAGCTTTCGTTCGTTGTGGGGAATGCTTCAACCCATTTGCTAAATTGATCTACAGTACCATTACCAGTAGGTACTTTAGCTTTCCTGCCGCTGGCATTTGTGTGAAATCAATCTGTATTTGCTCCATTGGTCCACTAGGTGGCGGTAAATGTTCATGTTTTGCGGGTCGTGTGCCCTGCGTGTTGTTTCTGATGCATGTTACACATCTGGCTAATTGTGTCTCGACTACCTGATCAATGTCTCTTACTAAAAACAATTCCTTAATCTGATCACTTGTCGCTTTCTTTCCCTTATGCCCAATTCCATGAAAATGTGAGATTAAAATAGGGCTGGCTATTTTAGGAAAACCTATCACTGTGCCTTTAGTCCAAATCCCATTTTCATCTTTGCTCAAACCCTTTTCCTCCCATAATTCTACATCCTTTTCCTCCGCAAGTTCCTGTAACATTTTAAGATCATAGTCTGGGAGATGGCATGTCATTACCATATTGAACTGTGTGTTGTAGGCTGGAAACATAATCTGTGATTGGGCAGCCTCTTTAGCGTAAAAATCAGCCAACTCATTACCTTTGGCCTCATCTGTCTCTCCTCCAGCATGTCCTTTACATTTAACAATTGCTAGTTTACTGGGTAGCAACATGGCGTCCAGTAACTGCTCTACCAATGTGGCATGTGATATGCCCTTACCCTCGGCACTGCCAAAACCACGATTTTTCCATATCATGCCAAAATCGTGTACCACTCCGTATGCATAACGAGAGTTTGTGTAAATGGTTACCGTATTCTGTGATGATACTTTACATGCTTCTGTCAATGCTACTAACTCTGCCGCTTGAGCTGAAACAAACGGTAATGCTCCAGAACAGACTGGTGTGTCTGGTAACCTAACTACTGCAAATCCTGTCAGATATACTCCATCTGCGGGTTTAGAGCATGAACCATCTACAAACAATACATCTCCCTCCTTAAGGGGCATACTTTCTAAGTCGCTCCTTACTGACGTCGTGTTGTGTATGTTTTGTTGGCAGTCATGGTCTTCATTGTCTATGTCAGAGTTGTGCAGTAACAGGTTAGTCAGAATTTGAGCTGGACCAGTGTGTGGTGGGTGATATTTGACAGTGAGATTTGAGGTAGATGTGAGGATGGTTTCGTATACTGTTCTACGCTGTGCGGTCATATGCTGCGTAGTGAGATTCCTGAGAACATGTAGTACCTGGTGTGATATATGCAAGGTTAGTTTGTGTGACAGCACAATAGGTTGTACTGTTTCTACCAAAATAGCGCATGCAGCCACCTGTCTTAAACATGCCGGGAACCCCTGCACAATCTCCTGACTTTTTTGTGGGGCTAAAGAAATGAGACCCCAAGGGCCAGAGGTGCGCATATGCCAACTAACTGGGGGCATGATCTAACAATGTTCCCATGTTAGCTGGCAAGGAGGGATTGGGTGGAGATAATTGTCATCCAATATCTTGCACTCAATGCCAGGGTATAGGAATCACATATAAACCAGTGTCAGTCCTATGCCCAGTGTCTTCGATTTTACCAACTACTTGATGCCTGATTGCTGTATGAATTGCCAATCCTGTACCTGATTGCTTCATTACCCAACCCCTAAGTAAGTGCTATATTTTGTCTGTTATTTGTATCATCTTGTGTGTTCACCTATCTAAGGAATAAACTATCTTTATTATATCTAAGTCGTGTTCAATGCAACCCAGAGACTTTGTGTATGTTATATCCTATCACAAGTTACTGGGACATGCAGGAAATCTGAAATTGCCATGGGACATGTGCAAGTTTGCCATCTCTGTCCCTGACTACCTCATGCCACCCACTGGGTCAGGCTCCTCCAGGTCTGGTAGGACAAATGGCAGCCCGGAGGACTACCATTGATCCCAGGAAGGGGGTACTTGAGCCTTTCCCTGTTACCCAAATGGCTTTCACACTTCAGGCATCCTTTCATCTCCGATGTCCATCAGACTTAATGGGTCAACTTGGTAGCCATGGTAGCCTGTTTGAACACTGGTTCCAAAAGTCCCAGCTCATATACAGTGCACAACAGTACATACAGCACTATCACAGTATTAATAAAATATCTTTTAATACCTGTCTAAGTCTCTGGGTATGGGGAATAGAATAGAAAGCTGCACTTTTATTTCTACTAGCCTGTATTCCCCCCACACACACTATCTACTGGACTCTGAGAGTCCCCTCACAAACTTATCTACAGTTGGAGCACCCAAAAATCCAATACTGTTTCTGGGCCCCCTGGGCATTAACTGGGTGTCCCCCTTAATCTAGGGACTCCTCATAGTTACCGGGACACTTTCCATCCCTTTGCCCCATTTACCTTTCTGGGCTGTGCTGAAGCAGGGTATCCTAGTGGTGAGTCGAGCAAGAGCTTTCAAGGGGAGATATTGCCAGGACAATGTGCCTACATGTATCCGAGAATCAGGCATGCTTCCCGGGTACATTTTTAGGGGAACCGACAACTCCAGACCCCAACATCCTAGGCACATTCTGATAACAATTCCTCCGCAAACCCCCCCTTGAAACTCTTAATATCCTAGAAATCCCTGCTCGCTGGCATGCCCAGAAATGAAAAACACATACAATACTTTTATTACATGTTATGCATTGAAGGGATACAATATTACTGAGCCCAAGAGCTAACTCTATTGAACCCTTATACCCGGATCAGGGGTTACCAAAACTGGCTTAACCTTTATTTGAGAGCCTGGTTACCCCCTACCATCACAGGGGACTCAGAGTCCAGACTGAGTCCAAGGGAAAATGTGTGGGGAATAAGGCAGATAAAAATAAAACTACAGTATTTTTTCTTTTCTGGCTCCTGAAGAAGGTGGTTGCGGTGCCAGACCCTTACCAGACCATCTGTGCCTTTTATACGGTAGACCGTGAGGCCCGGCATTTGCAACACGACTTCAAATACACCGTCAAACCAACGGTCAGCGAGTTTGTTTCCCGGGAATCCCTAGGCTGCGGCGTAGCACTGCATCTCCAGAACGTATTTCCCGGTGTCTGACCGTGTGGTCATAGCGCCTCTTGTTGTTGGTGTTGAGTCGAGTAGCGGACTTCTCGGCTTGCTGGTAAGCCAGTTGCAGGTTTTCCTGAAGCCTTTGCACGTATTTGAAGTGTGTTGCATTGTGTATCCCGTCTTTTGACAATCACAGACGTACATCCACTGGCAGGCTGGCTTCTCGCCCTAACATAAGGAAGTATGGGGAGAATCCCATGGACTCGTGTCAAGTACAGTTGTACATACGTCCGTTTCTGAGGCACATGGGACATGTAGTCCCTGTCTATGAGCCTTTCCCTCTTGGCCACCGCTTTGCGCTTCTCTTGCGGATGCGCAAAGCTCCTCCAGTGCCGCCGCACTCAGGGCATATCTGCGCATGCGCAAAATGGCAGCTCCCTGCACTTGTAGCCTCCGTGGGACTTTGGCTACCTGATCGCCACTCCGGAGCATCGGCACTGCCTCAGGTCCCTCCCCGCACTCACCGATGTGCGTGCACGCTACCGCTGACAGCCGTGTACCCCCGCAACACTCCCGGCACGCGCCGCCACAGCGAAGGCAAGGGGGGGGCAGAGGGAGACCTGGCCACACATATAACTAAGCGTATTAACACTTAAGGATTCAGCGCTGGAGCGCTCAAATCACTACAAACTTTTTTCATACTTGCATATGTCTTTTGGCTATTTCAGATTTCCCGCTGACCCGGCTTTTCTAGCCGACTTGGCTCTGATTGGCTTCTTGGGAAAGTTCCCACGCGTTGGTTGGCTGTTCAGTTTTGTGAATGAAACTCAGAATACTATAAGAACCGATGAGCCAATCGGATTCGGGGTTCCGGGTAGTAAGAGCGCGGGCAGATTTTTCAAAGTTGCTTCTGTGTGAATAGCAGAGCAACCGGCTTCGATTTTGAGCCAGAAAAGCCTGCCCGCCTAAGCCTAGGTCCCGACTTTTGCGCCCAAGTTCTCAGAAACGATAGTAGAGGACACTGCCGATTTGAGTTCCAGGAGATTTGGACTAACATCAGAAAAAAACGTAGCGGTGGCGTGTGGAACTTTATGCCGATTTGGGTTCCAGGAGATTCCAGGCTACAGTAAGTCCCGGTCAGGGTAAAACTCTCCCATAGAGATCCCTGCACCTAGGAAAGTCTAGAAAGCCTTTTCTACCACCATCAGATTATATACTTGAATCTAGTCTATATAGCTATAAAGACTGAGTCAGGATACCTTGATTGGCCTTTGATACTATGGAGAAGACGTACCTTCAGGTTTCCAGGTCCTGGGATCCATGTTTGTTAAAACTAGTACATAACCCAACATCTTCATTATTGCTTCTGCGTCTGCAAGAACAAACAGTTACCACTGCGATCCGTACAGAGACAATCTTCAGAGGAAGAAACACATGAAAAAAAAACATTTCTAATAATATGCAGAATGTCATCTTTATACTTATACTAATATTTTGCTTATTTCTCCTTTGAATAATATAGATGTAGTCAGGTCCCCTCCGGTTCCCCGGTGTTGCATACACTCGCGGTTAGAGAGTGGACATGCACGTGCATGCGCTGACCAGTGACTGCCTCCGCATTATATTCTCTAACCGCGAGTGTATGCGGTAGTCTGCTCATGCTAAAATATACAGGTTAAAAGTGCCCCGACGGTCATATTAAGCCTCCATGTGCAGTGTTTAGAAGGGAAGTGCTCAATTGATAGAAGTACTGTATTTTAGTTGCCTGCAGCAACATTCAAGCTGCGCTGCTGTGTACAGCCTTTTACATAGCAGCACAAAGGTTTACTTTATGTGCCATTACAGCTAGCCCTCTGATATATGACAAGTGATAATTCAATAGCATTAGTGTCTTCTTGACCAAGGTTGATCCACCTACACACTGCCTACAGTCTGTATAACTTACCTCTGACAACAGCCACGTAGGTTACTGCCGGACACCACACTCCTGCAGCACATCACTTTAAGGTTACCTTAGGTCACCCTGACACCTAGCTAGGCTTACCATCGTTTACAGAGAGGAAGCACAGCTGACTGCACCAACAACTACTGATATACACAATACATTTGCTCCTCGTGTATATCAGTTACTACGGGTCACATCTACCACCTTAATTAAGGGCTTACGCAGATTCTGCTAGCATGTGATATGTAGTCTCCATACCTATCTGAGCACACCCATCAGCACACACTCATTACACAGGTCCACACTAGGATTTCTGTGTTGTTCTGTTACCAGTGTTTCATATAAGACATACTTGGTACACACGATTCCGTCTGATCCGGAGCCAATACGGCTATTATTATTCAGGATCAACCTACCTCCAGTACGTTGCTCCAACATTTATATTTTAATATATGATGCTATCAATAAAAATTATGTTTTAAATCATTCACTCATCATCAGAGCGTGAGCCTGAGTGCTACACTGGGTTCTCTCTCTTCTGTTTACTGAACTGCATTCTCTGCAGAAAAGTACTAAAGATGTTAACGTACCTTCTATCCCACACACATATTTAGCAGTACATAGCAGTTTATATTCTATTACAAAAATGAAGGTGACTGAGGGTATTTTTTTTTATCATCCCTACCTTCCATGTATCATGAAAATGCTGCACTGTATAATGATAACAGGTATAACACAGTATACAACCTTCCAGCTCTTTAGACACCTGATTTAGCTGCCCTCACTAGCACTGAAGGAGTTACATATTTAGTTACAGATTTGGACTAACATCAGAAGAGAACGTAGCGGTGGCGTGTGGAACTTTATGCCGATTTGGGTCCCAGGAGATTCCGGGCTACAGTAAGTCCCGGTCAGGGTAAAACTCTCCCATAGAGATCCCTGCACCTAGGAAAGTCTAGTTTTCGACCGCAGTCCCAAAGTAAGTGTGTCTTTGTGTCTGTATTTTGTGTATCATTGTGTGTAAGTGAATTTATGCCGAAAAAATTACAATTTAATAAATTTTCTTGTTTTGCTCAATGAGTGATCCTGGTAAAAAGGTGTAAATAACCTGGTCTCCCGTGACAATATGCAAATTGTTTTGTATTTTGAGTCATCAGACCAAGCTGGTGAAATGTCATAATTTTGGTCTGCTTGTAATTGCATCAGTGCCATTTTTTCTCAGTTAGCCTTTACTCGCTGCGCCGCTCCTTCTCAGCCTTTACTCGCTGCGCCGCTCCTTCTCAGCCTTTACTCGCTGCGCCGCTCCTTCTCAGCCTTTACTCGCTGCGCCGCTCCTTCTCAGCCTTTACTCGCTGCACCGCTCCTTCTCAGCCTTAACTCGCTGCGCCGCTCCTTCTCAGCCTTTACTCGCTGCGCCCCTCCTTCTCAGCCTTTACTCGCTGCGCCGCTCCTTCTCAGCCTTTACTCGCTGCGCCGCTCCTTCTCAGCCTTTACTCGCTACGCCGCTCCTTCTCAGCCTTTACTCGCTGCGCCGCTCCTTCTCAGCCTTTACTCGCTGCGCCGCTCCTTCTCAGCCTTTACTCGCTGCGCCCCTCCTTCTCAGCTTTACTCGCTGCACCGCTCCTTCTCAGCCTTTACTCGCTGCGCCGCTCCTTCTCAGCCTTTATTCGCTGCGCCGCTCCTTCTCAGCCTTTACTCGCTGCCCCGCTCCTTCTCAGCCTTTACTCGCTGCGCCGCTCCTTCTCAGCCTTTACTCGCTGCGCCGCTCCTTCTCAGCCTTTACTCGCTGCGCCGCTCCTTCTCAGCCTTTACTCGCTGCGCCGCGTCTTCTCAGCCTTTACTCGCTGCGCCCCTCCTTCTCAGCCTTTACTCGCTGCGCCGCTCCTTCTCAGCCTTTACTCGCTGCGCCCCTCCTTCTCAGCTTTTACTCGCTGCGCCGCTCCTTCTCAGCCTTTACTCGCTGCGCCGCTCCTTCTCAGCCTTTACTCGCTGCGCCGCTCCTTCTCAGCCTTTACTCGCTGCGCCGCTCCTTCTCAGCCTTGACTCGCTGCGCCCCTCCTTCTCAGCCTTTACTCGCTGCGCCGCTCCTTCTCAGCCATTACTCGCTGCGCCGCTCCGTCTCAGCCTTTACTCGCTGCGCCGCTCCTTCTCAGCATTTACTCGCTGCACCGCTCCTCCGGCTGTCACCAAAGCTATCAGGAAAAATCTTAGCCTTTTCTACCACCATCAGATTATATACTTGAATCTAGTCTATATAGCTATAAAGACTGAGTAAGGATACCTTGATTGGCCTTTGATACTATGGAGAAGACGTACCTTCAGGTTTCCTGGTCCCGGGATCCATGTGTCTTAAAGTTAGTAAATATTCCAACATCTTCATTATTTCTTCTGCGTCTGCAAGAACAAACAGTTACCACTGTGATCCGTACAGAGACAATCTTCAGAGGAAGAAACACATGGAAAAAAAACATTTCTAATAATATGCAGAATGTCATCTTTATACTTATACTAATATTTTGCTTATTTCTCCTTTGAATAATATAGATGTAGCCAGGTCCCCTCCGGTCCCCCGGTGTTAAACCTATCCACTCCTTACCTCTGTTGCTGCAGGGGCTAGTGTGGGTGGTGACAGGTTCGCCTGAGGCTCCGGCGGCCCTCTCTGCAGGGCGCCGCCAGTTTTGGGCAAGGTTGCGCAAGCGCAGGGAGCGTCAAGAGTTGCGGTGACCATTTTTAGTGTTGCGTATGCGCAGTGTACTATGCGCATGTGGTGGCCCATAGGAATAGGCTCTGTGGGGACTACAAGCCCCATAGTGCTTAGGGGCAGGAGTACCACATGACACCAGGGAGCCAATCTTGCGGCCAGATCTCCTACAGGAGGCGATACTATTTCACACTCTGAAACAGGAAGAGACAGTCGGTGCTGGGACAGGATATGGGTTACAGCCGTCCAAGGTGTGTGGGTTACAGCCATCCAAGGTGTGTGGGTTACAGCCGTGCGAGGTGTGTGGGTTACAGCCGTGCGAGGTGTGTGGGTTACAGCCGTGCGAGGTGTGTGGGTTACAGCCGGGCGAGGTGTGTGGGTTACAGCCATGCAAGGTGTGTGGGTTACAGCCGTGCGAGGTGTGTGGGTTACAGCCGTGCGAGGTGTGTGGGTTACAGCCGTGCGAGGTGTGTGGGTTACAGCCGGGCGAGGTGTGTGGGTTACAGCCATGCAAGGTGTGTGGGTTACAGCCGTGCGAGGTGTGTGGGTTACAGCCGTGCGAGGTGTGTGGGTTACAGCCGTGCGAGGTGTGTGGGTTACACCCGTACGAGGTGTGTGGGTAGTTGTACCTCTTAGTTATTATAGAGCGGTTAAGATATATGTTGCAAGTAAAGATTATTGCAATTTTACCCTATGTGTTAGTATTGTTAATTGATCCTGCGAGGGGCTCCTCCCACTGCGCTGGGATCCCTCTCAGGAGGAGGCCCTGCACCAATACCGTTATTATTGCACCTCAGGCTCCCCGTGGCGGAGGCTCAGGCTCCTTGTGAGCCAAAAGGTAAAGGCAGCACCAGTAGCCATCTTGTTTAGGGGGAAACAGGGCTACATATATCTACTATGTTGGAGCAAAATGGGGAAGAGAGTCTTGCAGCCGCCGCACCTGTAAGGTCAGTGAGGGATCCATGATCCAGCAGCGGATCAACGAGGGCTGAAGATTAGGATGATGGTGAAATATGGTCTATATCTTTATAGAGTGACATGACTACATTTAATGTCAAACATTGTTGGACAGGAACTGTTGTCTCGAAGAACTCGCAGGGGAAATGTTGAATGTGAGGTATACCCAACTACTGGTGGGACTACATGGTCCTGAATGTCACACCCTCCCGCAGTTACTGACCATATCCTTATTAATAACAAGGGATAACTTCATATTTTACATAAAAACGTTGAAACATAATTTGGTTTCTCTTATTTACCTTTCTCAGGATCACCGACAAAATTGGGAACATAATTTTCCGGACCTGTCTGAACTGCATTCTCTGCAGAAAAGGACGAATGAAAGATGTTAACGTACCTTCTATCCCACACACATATTTAGCAGTACATAGCAGTTTATATTCTATTACAAAAATGAAGGTGACTGAGGGTATTTTTTTTTATCATCCCTACTTCCATGTAACATGAAAATGCTGCACTGTATAATGATACAGGTATAACACAGTATACAACCTTCCAGCTCTTTAGACACCTGATTTAGCTGCCCTCACCAGCACTGAAGGAGTTACATATTTAGTTACAGATTTGGACTAACATCAGAACAGAACGTAGCGGTGGCGTGTGGAACTTTATGCCGATTTGGGTTCCAGGAGATTCCGGGCTACAGTAAGTCCCGGTCAGGGTAAAACTCTCCCATAGAGATCCCTGCACCTAGGAAAGTCTAGTTTTCGACCGCAGTCCCAAAGTAAGTGTGTCTTTGTGTCTGTATTTTGTGTATCATTGTGTGTAAGTGAATTTATGCCGAATAAATTACAATTTATTCAATTTTCGTGTTTTGCTCAATGAGTGATCCTGGTAAAAAGGTGTAAATAACCTGGTCTCCCGTGACAATATGCAAATTGTTTTGTATTTTGAGTCATCAGACCAAGCTGGTGAATTGTCATAATTTTGGTCTGCTTGTAATTGCATCAGTGCCATTTTTTCTCAGTTAGCATTTACTCGCTGCGCCGCGCCTTCTCAGCCTTTACTCGCTGCGCCGCTCCTTCTCAGCCTTTACTTGCTGCGCCACTCCTCAGCCTTTACTCGCTGCGCCGCTCCTTCTCAGCCTTTACTCGCTGCGCCGCTCCTTCTCAGCCTTTACTCGCTGCGCCGCTCCTTCTCAGCCTTTACTCGCTGCGTCGCTCCTTCTCAGCCTTTACTCGCTGCGCCGTGCCTTCTCAGCCTTTACTCGCTGCGCCGCTCCTTATCAGCCTTTACTCGCTGCGCTGCTCCTTCTCAGCCTTTACTCGCTGCGCCCCTCCTTCTCAGCCTTTACTCGCTGCACCGCTCCTTCTCAGCCTTTACTCGCTGCGCCGCTCCTTCTCAGCCTTTACTCGCTGCGCCCCTCCTTCTCAGCCTTTACTCGCTGCGCCGCGCCTTCTCAGCCTTTACTCGCTGCGTCGCTCCTTCTCAGCCTTTACTCGCTGCGCCGTGCCTTCTCAGCCTTTACTCGCTGCGCCGCTCCTTATCAGCCTTTACTCGCTGCGCCGAGCCCTCTCAGCCTTTACTCGCTGTGCCCCTCCTTCTCAGCCTTTACTCGCTGCGCCGCTCCTTCTCAGCCTTTACTCGCTGCGCCGCTCCTTCTCAGCCTTTTTTCGCTGCGCCGCTCTTTCTCAGCCTTTACTCGCTGCTCCGCTCCTTCTCAGCCTTTACTCGCTGCGCCGCTCCTTCTCAGCCTTTACTCGCTGCGCCGCTCCTTCTCAGCCTTTACTCGCTGCACCGCTCCTTCTCAGCCTTTACTCGCTGCGCCGCTCCTTCTCAGCCTTTACTCGCTGCGCCGCTCCTTCTCAGCCTTTACTCGCTGCGACGCTCCTTCTCAGCCTTTACTCGCTGCGCCGCTCCTTCTCAGCCTTTACTCGCTGCGCCGCTCCTTCTCAGCCTTTACTCGCTGCGCCGCTCCTTCTCAGCCTTTACTCGCTGCGCCGCTCCTCCTGCTGTCACCAAAGCTATCAGGAAAAATCTTAGCCTTTTCTACCACCATCAGATTATATACTTGAATCTAGTCTATATAGCAATAAAGACTGAGCCAGGATACCTTGATTGGCCTTTGATACTATGGAGAAGACGTACCTTCAGGTTTCCTGGTCCCGGGATCCATGTTTTTTGAAACTAGTAAATATCCCACCATCTTCATTATTGCTTCTGCGTCTGCAAGAACAAAAAGTTACCACTGTGATCCGTACAGAGACAATCTTCAGAGGAAGAAACAGATGGAAAAAAAACATTTCTAATAATATGCAGAATGTCATCTTTATACTTATACTAATATTTTGCTTATTTCTCCTTTGAATAATATAGATGTAGCCAGGTCCCCTCCGGTCCCCCGGTGTTGCACCTATCCACTCCTTACCTCTGTTGCTGCAGGGGCTAATGTGGGTGGTGACAGGTTCGCCTGAGGCTCCGGCGGCCCTCTCTGCAGGGCGCCGCCAGTTTTGGGCAAGGTTGCGCAAGCGCAGGGAGCGCCAAGAGTTGCGGTGGCCATTTTGAGTGTTGCGCATGCGCAGTGTATTATGCGCATGTGGTGGCCCATAGGAATAGGCTCTGTGGGGACTACAAGCCCCATAGTGCTTAGGGGCAGGAGTACCACATGACACCAGGGAGCCAATTTTGCAGCCAGATCTCCTGCAGGAGGCGATACTATTTCACACTCTGAAACAGGAAGAGACAGTCGGTGCTGGGACAGGATATGGGTTACAGCCGTGCGAGGTGTGTGGGTTACAGCCATGCGAGGTGTGTGGGTTACAGCCGTGCGAGGTGTGTGGGTTACAGCCGTGCGAGGTGTGTGGGTTACAGCCGTGCGAGGTGTGTGGGTTACAGCCGGGCGAGGTGTGTGGGTTACAGCCGTGCGAGGTGTGTGGGTTACAGCCGTGCGAGGTGTGTGGGTTACAGCCGTGCGAGGTGTGTGGGTTACAGCCGTGCGAGGTGTGTGGGTTACACCCGTACGAGGTGTGTGGGTAGTTGTACCTCTTAGTTATTATAGAGCGGTTAAGATATATGTTGCAAGTAAAGATTATTGCAATTTTACCCTGCGTGTTAGTATTGTTAATTGGTCCTGCGAGGGGCTCCTCCCACTAAGCTGGGATCCCTCTCAGGAGGAGGCCCTGCACCAATACCGTTATTATTGCACCTCAGGCTCCCCGTGGCGGAGGCTCAGGCTCCTTGTGAGCCAAAAGGTAAAGGCAGCACCAGTAGCCATCTTGTTTAGGGGAAAACAGGGCTACATATATCTACTATGTTGGAGCAAAATGGGGAAGAGAGTCTTGCAGCCGCCGCACCTGTAAGGTCAGTGAGGGATCCATGATCCAGCAGCGGATCAACGAGGGCTGAAGATTAGGATGATGGTGAAATATGGTCTATATCTTTATAGAGTGACATGACTACATTTAATGTCAAACATTGTTGGACAGGAACTGTTGTCTCGAAGAACTCGCAGAGGAAATGTTGAATGTGAGGTATACCCAACCACTGGTGGGACTACATGGTCCTGAATGTCACACCCTCCCGCAGTTACTGACCATATCCTTATTAATAACAAGGGACAACTTCATATTTTACATAAAAACGTTGAAACATAATTTGGTTTCTCTTATTTACCTTTCTCAGGATCACCGACAAAATTGGGAACATAATTTACTGAACCTGTCTGAACTGCATTCTCTGCAGAAAAGGACGAATGATGTTAACGTACCTTCTATCCCACACACATATTTAGCAGTACATAGCAGTTTATATTCTATTACAATAATGAAGGTGACTGAGGGTATTTTTTTTGATCATCCCTACCTTCCATGTAACATGAAAATGCTGCACTGTATAATGATATCAGGTATAACACAGTATACAACCTTCCAGCTCTTTAGACACCTGATTTAGTTGCCCTCACCAGCACTGAAGGAGTTACATATTTAGTTATAGATTTGGACTAACATCAGAAGAGAACGTAGCGGTGGCGTGTGGAACTTTATGCCGATTTGGGTTCCAGGAGATTCCGGGCTACAGTAAATCCCGGTCAGGGTAAAATTCTCCCATAGAGATCCCTGCACCTAGGAAAGTCTAGTTTTCGACCGCAGTCCAAAAGTAAGTGTGTCTTTGTGTCTGTATTTTGTGTATCATTGTGTGTAAGTGAATTTATGCCGAATAAATTACAATTTATTCAATTTTCGTGTTTTGCTCAATGAGTGATCCTGGTAAAAAGGTGTAAATAACCTGGTCTCCCGTGACAATATGCAAATTGTTTTGTATTTTGAGTCATCAGACCAAGCTGGTGAAATGTCATAATTTTGGTCTGCTTGTAATTGCATCAGTGCCATTTTTTCTCAGTTAGCATTTACTCGCTGCGCCGCGCCTTCTCAGCCTTTACTCGCTGCGCCGCTCCTTCTCAGCCTTTACTCGCTGCGCCGCTCCTTCTCAGCCTTTACTCGCTGCGCCGCTCCTTCTCAGCCTTTACTCGCTGCGCCGCTACTTCTCAGCCTTTACTCGCTGCGCCGCTCCTTCTCAGCCTTTACTCGCTGCACCGCTCCTTCTCAGCCTTTACTCGCTGCGCCGCGCCTTCTCAGCCTTTACTCGCTGCGCCGCTCCTTCTCAGCCTTTACTCGCTGCGCCACTCCTTCTCAGCCTTTACTCGCTGCACCGCTCCTCCGGCTGTCACCAAAGCTATCAGGAAAAATCTTAGCCTTTTCTACCACCATCAGATTATATACTTGAATCTAGTCTATATAGCTATAAAGACTGAGTCAGGATACCTTGATTGGCCTTTGATACTATGGAGAAGACGTACCTTCAGGTTTCCTGGTCCCGGGATCCATGTTTTTTGAAACTAGTAAATATCCCACCATCTTCATAATTGCTTCTGCGTCTGCAAGAACAAAAAGTTACCACTGTGATCCGTACAGAGACAATCTTCAGAGGAAGAAACAGATGGAAAAAAAACATTTCTAATAATATGCAGAATGTCATCTTTATACATATACTAATATTTTTCTTATTTCTCCTTTGAATAATATAGATGTAGCCAGGTCCCCTCCGGTCCCCCGGTGTTGCACCTATCCACTCCTTACCTCTGTTGCTGCAGGGGCTAGTGTGGGTGGTGACAGGTTCGCCCGAGGCTCCGGCGGCCCTCTCTGCAGGGCGCCGCCAGTTTTGGGCAAGGTTGCGCAAGCGCAGGGAGCGCCAAGAGTTGTGGTGGCCATTTTGAGTGTTGCGCATGCGCAGTGTACTATGCGCATGTGGTGGCCCATAGGAATAGGCTCTGTGGGGACTACAAGCCCCATAGTGCTTAGGGGCAGGAGTACCACATGACACCAGGGAGCCAATTTTGCGGCCAGATCTCCTGCAGGAGGCGATACTATTTCACACTCTGAAACAGGAAGAGACAGTCGGTGCTGGGACAGGATATGGGTTACAGCCGTGCGAGGTGTGTGGGTTACAGCCGTGCGAGGTGTGTGGGTTACAGCCGGGCGAGGTGTGTGGGTTACAGCCGTGCGAGGTGTGTGGGTTACAGCCGTGCGAGGTGTGTGGGTTACAGCCGTGCGAGGTGTGTGGGTTACAGCCGTGCGAGGTGTGTGGGTTACACCCGTACGAGGTGTGTGGGTAGTTGTACCTCTTAGTTATTATAGAGCGGTTAAGATATATGTTGCAAGTAAAGATTATTGCAATTTTACCCTGTGTGTTAGTATTGTTAATTGATCCTGCGAGGGGCTCCTCCCACTAAGCTGGGATCCCTCTCAGGAGGAGGCCCTGCACCAATACCGTTATTATTGCACCTCAGGCTCCCCGTGGCGGAGGCTCAGGCTCCTTGTGAGCCAAAAGGTAAAGGCAGCACCAGTAGCCATCTTGTTTAGGGGGAAACAGGGCTACATATATCTACTATGTTGGAGCAAAATGGGGAAGAGAGTCTTGCAGCTGCCGCACCTGTAAGGTCAGTGAGGGATCCATGATCCAGCAGCGGATCAACGAGGGCTGAAGATTAGGATGATGGTGAAATATGATCTATATCTTTATAGAGTGACATGACTACATTTAATGTCAAACATTGTTGGACAGGAACTGTTGTCTCGAAGAACTCGCAGAGGAAATGTTGAATGTGAGGTATACCCAACCACTGGTGGGACTACATGGTCCTGAATGTCACACCCTCCCGCAGTTACTGACCATATCCTTATTAATAACAAGGGACAACTTCATATTTTACATAAAAACGTTGAAACATAATTTGGTTTCTCTTATTTACCTTTCTCAGGATCACCGACAAAATTGGGAACATAATTTACTGAACCTGTCTGAACTGCATTCTCTGCAGAAAAGGACGAAAGATGTTAACGTACCTTCTATCCCACACACATATTTAGCAGTACATAGCAGTTTATATTCTATTACAAAAATGAAGGTGACTGAGGGTATTTTTTTTGATCATCCCTACCTTCCATGTAACATGAAAATGCTGCACTGTATAATGATAACAGGTATAACACAGTATACAACCTTCCAGCTCTTTAGACACCTGATTTAGCTGCCCTCACCAGCACTGAAGGAGTTACATATTTAGTTACAGATTTGGACTAACATCAGAAGAGAACATAGCGGTGGCGTGTGGAACTTTATGCCGATTTGGGTACCAGGAGATTCCGGGCTACAGTAAGTCCCGGTCAGGGTAAAACTCTCCCATAGAGATCCCTGCACCTAGGAAAGTCTAGTTTTCGACCGCAGTCCCAAAGTAAGTGTGTCTTTGTGTCTGTATTTTGTGTATCATTGTGTGTAAGTGAATTTATGCCGAATACATTACAATTTATTCAATTTTCTTGTTTTGCTCAATGAGTGATCCTGGTAAAAAGGTGTAAATAACCTGGTCTCCCGTGACAATATGCAAATTGTTTTGTATTTTGAGTCATCAGACCAAGCTGGTGAAATGTCATAATTTTGGTCTGCTTGTAATTGCATCAGTGCCATTTTTTCTCAGTTAGCCTTTACTCGCTACGCCGCTCCTTCTCAGCCTTTTCTCGCTGCGCCGCGCCTTCTCAGCCTTTACTCGCTGCGCCGCTCCTTCTCAGCCTTTACTCGCTGCGCCGCTCCTTCTCAGCCTTTACTCGCTGCGCCGCTCCTTCTCAGCCTTTACTCGCTGCGCCGCTCCTTCTCAGCCTTTACTCGCTGCGCCGCTCCTTCTCAGCCTTTACTCGCTGTGCCACTCCTTCTCAGCCTTTACTCGCTGCGCCGCTCCTTCTCAGCCTTTACTCGCTGCGTCGCTCCTTCTCAGCCTTTACTCGCTGCGCCGCTCCTTCTCAGCCTTTACTCGCTGCGCCGCTCCTTATCAGCCTTTACTCGCTGCGCCGCTCCTTCTCAGCCTTTACTCGCTGCGCCGCTACTTCTCAGCCTTTACTCGCTGCGCCGCTCCTTCTCAGCCTTTACTCGCTGCGCCGCTCCTTCTCAGCCTTTACTCGCTGCGCCGCTCCTTCTCAGCCTTTACTCGCTGCGCCGCTCCTTCTCAGCCTTTACTCGCTGCGCCGCGCCTTCTCAGCCTTTACTCGGTGCGCCGCTCCTTCTCAGCCTTTACTCGCTGCGCCGCTCCTTCTCAGCCTTTACTCGCTGCGCCGCGCCTTCTCAGCCTTTACTCGGTGCGCCGCTCCTTCTCAGCCTTTACTCGCTGCGCCGCTCCTTCTCAGCCTTTACTCGCTGCGCCGCTCCTTCTCAGCCTTTACTCGCTGCACTGCTCCTCCGGCTGTCACCAAAGCTATCAGGAAAAATCTTAGCCTTTTCTACCACCATCAGATTATATTATTGAATCTAGTCTATATAGCTATAAAGACTGAGCCAGGATACCTTGATTGGCCTTTGATACTATGGAGAAGACGTACCTTCAGGTTTCCTGGTCCCGGGATCCATGTTTTTTGAAACTAGTAAATATCCCACCATCTTCATTATTGCTTCTGCGTCTGCAAGAACAAACAGTTACCACTGTGATCCGTACAGAGACAATCTTCAGAGGAAGAAACAGATGGAAAAAAAACATTTCTAATAATATGCAGAATGTCATCTTTATACTTATACTAATATTTTGCTTATTTCTCCTTTGAATAATATAGATGTAGCCAGGTCCCCTCCGGTCCCCCGGTGTTGCACCTATCCACTCCTTACCTCTGTTGCTGCAGGGGCTAGTGTGGGTGGTGACAGGTTCGCCTGAGGCTCCGGCGGCCCTCTCTGCAGGGCGCCGCCAGTTTTGGGCAAGGTTGCGCAAGCGCAGGGTGCGCCAAGAGTTGCGGTGGCCATTTTGAGTGTTGCGCATGCGCAGTGTACTATGCGCATGTGGTGGCCCATAGGAATAGGCTCTGTGGGGACTACAAGCCCAATAGTGCTTAGGGGCAGGAGTACCACATGACACCAGGGAGCCAATTTTGCGGCCAGATCTCCTGCAGGAGGCGATACTATTTCACACTCTGAACCAGGAAGAGACAGTCGGTGCTGGGACAGGATATGGGTTACAGCCGTGCGAGGTGTGTGGGTTACAGCCGTCCAAGGTGTGTGGGTTACAGCCGTGCGAGGTGTGTGGGTCACAGCCGTGCGAGGTGTGTGGGTTACAGCCGTGCGAGGTGTGTGGGTTACAGCCATGCGAGGTGTGTGGGTTACAGCCGTGCGAGGTGTGTGGGTTACAGCCGTGCGAGGTGTGTGGGTTACAGCCGTGCGGGGTGTGTGGGTTACAGCCGTGCGAGGTGTGTGGGTTACACCCGTGCGAGGTGTGTAGGTTACACCCGTGCGAGGTGTGTGGGTAGTTGTACCTCTTAGTTATTATAAAGCGGTTAAGATATATGTTGCAAGTAAAGATTATTGCAATTTTACTCTGTGTGTTAGTATTGTTAATTGATCCTGCGAGGGGCTCCTCCCACTGCGCTGGGATCCCTCTCAGGAGCAGGCCCTGCACCAATACTGTTATTATTGCACCTCAGGCTCCCCGTGGCGGAGGCTCAGGCTCCTTGTGAGCCAAAAGGTAAAGGCAGCACCAGTAGCCATCTTGTTTAGGGGGAAACAGGGCTACATATATCTACTATGTTGGAGCAAAATGGGGAAGAGAGTCTTGCAGCCGCCGCACCTGTAAGGTCAGTGAGGGATCCATGATCCAGCAGCGGATCAACGAGGGCTGAAGATTAGGATGATGGTGAAATATGGTCTATATCTTTATAGAGTGACATGACTACATTTAATGTCAAACATTGTTGGACAGGAACTGTTGTCTCGAAGAACTCGCAGAGTAAATGTTGAATGTGAGGTATACCCAACCACTGGTGGGACTACATTGTCCTGAATGTCACACCCTCCCGCAGTTACTGACCATATCCTTATTAATAACAAGGGACAACTTCATATTTTACATAAAAACGTTGAAACATAATTTGGTTTCTTTTATTTACCTTTCTTAGGATCACCGACAAATTTGGGAACATAATTTACTGGACCTGTCTGAACTGCATTCTCTGCAGAAAAGGACGAATGAAAGATGTTAACGTACCTTCTATACCACACACATATTTAGCAGTACATAGCAGTTTATATTCTATTACAAAAATGAAGGTGACTGAGGGTATTTTTTTTTTTATCATCCCTACCTTCCATGTAACATGAAAATGCTGCACCGTATAATGATAACAGGTATAACACAGTATACAACCTTCCAGCTCTTTAGACACCTGATTTAGCTGCCCTCACCAGCACTGAAGGAGTTACATATTTACAACTCCCCTATAGGATATAAGTCACATCAACCTAAAGCTTAGGCATTAATGAAAAAAGTACGTGTTTCAAATAAGCACTAGTTATAGGGAAAGGAAACTTGCTTACCTGTGCTGTCCTTCTCACTAGGGAGCTGAAAGAAAGTGCAATTGGAGATGTAATTGTTATTAAAGTATTTAAATATGTGTAAACATAAAGTCCCTGGATATCCCCATCCTTACTGTATATCACATAATGTGGGGTCTTCTATGGGGCCTTTTCTACGAGCTTCAATGTTATTACTGCCAAATCAAACGTTTTGGCATGACCCTACCTGCCTCACAGTCTGACGTTTGTGTTATCACTGTATTCAGAAAGAGTTATCGCGAGTCAGGAACCGTGAGATAGGAAAATGCCAATACCGCTCGGGATAGCAGCTTCTTTGGCTGTGTCTTTTTCTAAGTCCTGCCACTGCGATCTCCATGCACAGCTATTACAAGCGATCTCCCTGCACAGAGGGAAGCTGCATCTCCCTGCACAGCTCTTACAGGCGATCTCCCTGCACAGAGAGAAGCTGCATCTCCCTGCACAGCTCTTACAGGCCATCTCCCTGCACAGAGAGCTGCATCTCCCTGCACAGCTCTTACAGGCGATCTCCCTGCACAGACATAGCTGCATCTCCCTGCGCAGCTCTTACAGGCGATCCCCCTGCACAGAGAGAGCTGCATCTCCATGCACAGCTCTTACAGGTGATGTCCCTGGACAGAGAGAGCTGCATCTCCCTGCACAGCTCTTACAGGCGATCTCCCTGCACAGAGAGAGCTGCATCTCCCTGCACAGCTCTTACAGGCGATCTCCCTGCACAGAGATAGCTGCATCTCCCTGCGCAGCTCTTACAGGTGATCCCCCTGCACAGAGAGAGCTGCATCTCCATGCACAGCTCTTACAGGTGATCTCCCTGCACAGAGAGAGCTGCATCTCCATGCACAGCTTTTACAGGCGATCTCCCTGCACAGAGAGAACTGCATCTCCCTGCACAGCTCTTACAGGCGATCTCCCTGCACAGAGAGAGAGCTGCATCTCCCTGCACAGCTGTTACAGGCGACCTCCCTGCACAGAGAGAGCTACATCTCCCTGCACAGCTCTTACAGGCGATCACACTGTTTATATTTGATTTTAATAACACAGTCACAGGACCCGGTATGGGGTGCCGATATCTCCCTGCATTCTTTAATTGTCCCGCGTCTTGTGACCGGGAGATTTAAACTTTGCGGAGATTCTATGTTGTTTTTTAGGTTGCCCATTCATTGCATTGTACAGTAGCACTCCATGCCCATACCATATTGGGTATGGTTTACCACAGTCACAATCAATGGGTTTATTGGCAAGTGTAATCAATTGTACTGTTATGCCAATGTTATGTTATTGTCTATTATTACTGCCAAATCAAACGTTTTGGCATGACCCTACCTGCCTCACAGTCTGACGTTTGTGTTATCACTGTATTCAGAAAGAGTTATCGCGAGTCAGGAACCGTGAGATAGGAAAATGCCAATACCGCTCGGGATAGCAGCTTCTTTGGCTGTGTCTTTTTCTAAGTCCTGCCACTGCGATCTCCATGCACAGCTATTACAAGCGATCTCCCTGCACAGAGGGAAGCTGCATCTCCCTGCACAGCTCTTACAGGCGATCTCCCTGCACAGAGAGAAGCTGCATCTCCCTGCACAGCTCTTACAGGCCATCTCCCTGCACAGAGAGCTGCATCTCCCTGCACAGCTCTTACAGGCGATCTCCCTGCACAGAGAGAGCTGCATCTCCCTGCACAGCTCTTACAGGCGATCTCCCTGCACAGAGATAGCTGCATCTCCCTGCGCAGCTCTTACAGGTGATCCCCCTGCACAGAGAGAGCTGCATCTCCATGCACAGCTCTTACAGGTGATCTCCCTGCACAGAGAGAGCTGCATCTCCATGCACAGCTTTTACAGGCGATCTCCCTGCACAGAGAGAGCTGCATCTCCCTGCACAGCTCTTACAGGCGATCTCCCTGCACAAAGAGAGAGCTGCATCTCCCTGCACAGCTCTTACAGGCGATCACACTGTTTATATTTGATTTTAATAACACAGTCACAGGACCCGGTATGGGGTGCCGATATCTCCCTGCATTCTTTAATTGTCCCGCGTCTTGTGACCGGGAGATTTAAACTTTGCGGAGATTCTATGTTGTTTTTTAGGTTGCCCATTCATTGCATTGTACAGTAGCACTTAATGGGTATGGTTTACCACAGTCACAATCAATGGGTTTATTGGCAAGTGTAATCTATTGTACTGTTATGCCAATGTTATTTTATTGTCTATTTCTTTTGTTTTGCAAACAAATGGGCACACGTGCAATTAGACATTTTTAGCTACCAGCGCCTTTACACATTTGGATGTGTAATAATGGGGAGTAGGGGGTGGGGGTAGTTGTCCCAGGGAGGGTGTTTAGGTTTCCCGTGTGGGTATCGGGGGGGGGGACAGGGGTTTAACCTTTTAATACTATAGCGGTTACTAACCGTTAAGGTTATTAAGGGCTTAGTTAGTTTTTAAAAACATTTTATTTTAATGTTGCAGTCCACAGAAGACGTAGAGGACACGGAGGAAGACAAAGATGGCCTTCATCATGGTAGGGGTAAGTACAGCTTTAATTTACTTTATGCTGACTTGATAATATTTTATTTTTAACAGACAAATGTACTATTATCAAGATCTGGATAGTAGGGATGTTGCCCACTGCTGTGCTGTATGTTTGGGGGGGGTGGGAGTGGGTGTTGGGGGCAGAGGAGGTGGGTTTTAGGGGGCCTATTCATTGCCATTTGGGTTATCTTTGCAACCATTGAGGGCATAGGTAACCACTCTAGCAATCAATGCGTGTCTTGGCTAGTATTGCTGCTTGTATTGTACATTATTTTAATGTTTATTGTGGGTAGAGGGGGTGGGTGAAGGTTACAGTTGCCTGTGGTGGGTGTTTATGCCTGCTGGGTGGATAGCAGGAGGGGTTAACCCCTTCATTATCTTAGCGGTATTAACCGCTAATTAATGAAGACGTTAACTTCTCCTGCAATCAACCCGGTAGGCATAAACACCCACCACAGGCAACTGTAACCTTCACCCACCACCTCTACCCACAATAAATCGGGCACTAGTGTGACAGTCATGGGGTAACCAGGCCATAATTAAAGGTCTTATGCCCGGCTGGTTACCTCTGAGCCGTATTGGGGAGATTAGAGTGTCAGCTCTTGAACCTCGTCATGGCACATGCATTGTATTGTAATAAAGAATGTATGTGTGTTTTACCTTTCCAGGAGTGCTACCCAGTGGAGATTCTCAGGCTGTGAGTTTAAGGGGGGTTTTGCGGTGAAAGTGTTGTCTGATTGTGTCTAGGTTGAAAGGGTCCAGAGCTGCTGGCCACCCCAAAAATGTGTCAGGGAATCAAGTCAGATTCCCGGAGACATGAAGACACGGACCTCCGGGCAGAATACTACATGGAAATCAATTTCGCGACTCACCGCCAGGTTTCCCTGCTTCAGCACAGAGCAGAAAGGTAAATGAGGGCATAGGGATATGTGTATCCTGGGTACAGTCAGGGGTCCCTAGGTTAATGGGAGTCCCCCAGTATATGCCCCAATCAGCAGAACAATGTATAGAGGTTCTGGGGGTCCCCCACTATCGGTAAGGTTGCCAGCGGATTTTATGTCCAAGTCCCTTTGTGTTTAGAAAAGTAACTCTGGGATTGAACCTAAACGTTATTTTGTTCAACTTTTAAAGCATTTTCTTATAGGAGGGCCTAGGAGCGCTGAAACTGAACGCGCGCGTCTTTTAAGTCAAAGCTAAGAAAAGAGGGGCAGACGAAATTGGGAAACATTTTTATTTCTGACATTGTGTATAATGGTCCCACTTTTCGGGGGGCAAATTCCTAGAAGAGAACGTAGCAGTCGCGGCTGGAACTACACGCCGAATAGAGTACCAGGACGTTTGGTGCTATCTCCCGGTCAAGGGATTTTTGCATCTCCAGTTAGTTTGTTTTTCCATTGTATATGGTAATTCACTGTGTGTGCGTCTGTTTCCAAGGAACAAATTACAGTTTGTTTTACCTCCTTGTTTAGCTCAGTGAATGATCCCGGTTTAAAAGGTGTAAATCCCCGGTCTCCCGTGACAACTAGGTATTTAACCCCTTCATTACCTTAGTGCAGCGTTGCGCAAACTGGGGGGGCGCGAGACTGAGTGCGGGGGGCGCAGGGTTTACAGAGGCCCCGCGCGCTTCCCGAAGACACTTAAATTAATTGCCGGAGGAGCGCTAGGGCCTATGTAAACTGCACTTACCTTGTCTCCGGTGGCTTCTCACATTCGTCGCCATGGCAACACGGCATTAAATGGCGCCAGAGCTGACGCTGGTGAGGGGACCACTGGCCAGGGGTGCAGGGAAAAAATGTTTGTACCCCCCTGCCTTAGCGGTTGGCCACTAAGGTTAGAGCTGGAGCACACTTGTGGCTTCGCGACGTGCGTGGCTGCGTGCACGTGCGCGAGCCTCCGTCTGCTGGGCGATGTGTGATCATCCCCAGCAGACAGAATGATCCGTCACACCATGCCCCCACGTGACACGCTCAGCCTCCTACCCTGAGGGAGCAGGAAGCAAGGGTCCCTCTTGGCATCTCAAGCAACAGAGACGCCCCCTCCCCGAAACAAGGGGCTGCAATAAAGTTGTGTGTGACAGCCTGTGATTGCCTGAGACATAGGACACTGACAAATAATTGCACAGTCACAGGATAATCATGTGTGAGCAGCGGGGACCGGGGGGTGTGAGCAGCGGGGACCGGGGTGTGTGAGCAGCGGGGACCGGGGGGGTGTGAGCAGCGGAGACCGGGAGGTGTGAGCAGCGGAGACCGGGGGGGTGTGAGCAGCGGGGACCGGGGGGTGTGAGCAGCGGGGACCGGGGGGTGTGAGCAGCGGGGACCGGGGGGTGTGTGAGCAGCAGGGACCGCGGGGTGTGAGCAGCGGGGACCGGGGGGTGTGAGCAGCGGGGACCGGGGTGTGTGAGCAGCGGGGACCGGGGGGTGTGAGCAGCGGGGACCGGGGATTGTGTGATAAGCGGGGACCGGGGGGTGTGAGCAGCGGGGACCGGGGATTGTGTGATAAGCGGGGACCCGGGGGTGTGAGCAGCGGGGACCGGGGGGGTGTGAGCAGCGGGGACCGGGGGGTGTGAGCAGCGTGGACCAGGGGGTGTGAGCAGCGGGGACCGGGGGGTGTGAGCAGCGGGGACTGGGGGGTCTGAGAGCGGGGACCGGGGGGTGTGAGCAGCGGGGACCGGGGGGTGTGAGCAGCAGGGACCGGGGGGTGTGAGCAGCGGGTACCGGGGGTGTGAGCAGCGGGGACTGGGGGGGGTGAGCAGCTGGGACCGGGGTGTGTGTGAGCAGCGGGGACCGGGGGGGTGTGAGCAGCGGGAACCGGGGGGTGTGAGCAGCGGGGACCGGGGGGAGTGAGCAGCGAGGACAGGGGGGAGTGAGCAGCGGGGCCCGGGGGAGTGAGCAGCGGGGTCCGAGGGGAGTGAGCAGCGGGGACCGGTGGTGTGAGCAGCGGGGACGGAGGTGTGAGCAGCGGGGACCTGGGGGTGTGAGCAGCGGGGACCGGGGTTGTGTGAGCAGCGGGGACCAGGGGGAGTTAGCAGCGTAGACCGGGGGGAGTGAGCAGCGGGGACCGGAGGTGTGAGCAGAGGGGACCGGGGGGTGTGAGCAGCGGGGACCAGGGGGTATGTGAGCAGCGGGGACCGGGG
>NC_134483.1:545072578-545210078 GCF_040206685.1 Ascaphus truei
TAACTATTATCCAGATATGGATAATAGATTAATTGCCCATTATTAAAAACATTAAATAGCATATTAAAATAAATAAAGTACTACTGACCTCATCAATGCGAAGTGTCCGTCGCCAGCAACATCCTTGTCTTGTCCACAAAATACATTGCCAAAACAAAGCCAATACATTGCAATTACATTCAGATATCAATTAACCCCTTAAACACCTTATCAGATAATAACCGCAAAGGTAATTAAGGGGTTAAGCCACACTGGCCCGATACCCACCCTTCACCCATGAATTTGTACAGTGGCTTCATCATGCAACTACAGTATATATACAGTATATATATATATATATATATTGTGACATAGTCCAAAGATGTTAGGCAGCTTTCTGCCCCGTTTTAGGTCAGAAAGTGCAGGAATAGTTAAAAATGATCCATTCCACAGCTTCCCATTAACTCAGACTGCTGGATGGAAAATCCAGACCACAGATTACAATGGCTCTAGTTCTCCCTCACCTGCTCTTCTAATCACATGCACAGGTACTTAGAGCAGAGAGGTTTTGCATTTCACTCTCTCTCCTTAGAGCCTGGAGGCTGGGGGTATCGCTGCTCCCCTGCATCCAGTGTCGGGGTTGACGGCCCCTCCAAGTATCACAGTACCAGAGGATTTGCCTGGACACCACGAACAGATAAGACAAAACAAATGGTTATTGCTGTTGCTAAAAGACTGTGCTGTATCTTGTGACCCTAAATGAAAGAGCATTGTTTTAAGCTGGGGAACCAGTTTAGTTGGCCAGCAGCTGTTAGAGAGACTAATTCTGATGTGTAGTTAGATCCCTGAAAGGGATAGGATTTTGCTTATATGATTTTGGTTTTATTTCTTGAAATAACAGTGTGGGAAATATTGTAACACTGAAATGTGTGAACTGCTGAATGAAAGTATCTGAGTACCTCTAACCTTCACATGTTAAAGCTGCAGTACCTTACTTGGATGAAAATAAAGCAGGCAGAAGCAGCATAATACTTTGCATGATCCTGTTTGTTGTATAATTAACCCTAGAAGACTGTGTCGGGAAGAACCCAGACAGACGTCAGCACTACAAAAGAGGGGCGTTTGTCACATATGGTGGAGAATGCGGGTCGACACTAAAAAGTCTGTGGGTTTGCAAATAAATGCGGGGCTTTAAAATGGCTGCCCAGCTGAACTAAAGTACAGATGCTATGAGTGAAGTCTGTCCCACTGTGTATATCAGTTGTGCTTCTAGCATACACAGAGAATGTGAGAAGTGTGGATGCAATAGCACCCTGAACCCAAACAGAAAACCAAAATGTTTTGCTGAAGAAAAAATTTTTTTTTTGCATCTAGCAAGTGCTGTTTGTAAAGCTAATGCCTTTTTGCTGAAGTGAGTGAATTTGCAGCTAGCAAGTGCTGTATGTAAGTTGCTGAAGTGAGTGAAATTGCAGCTAGCAAATTGTCTCTGCCGGGTTTATAAAATGGCCGACGTGGAATGTTTGTTTTGCAATGCACGTAATCTTGAAAAACAGTGTCCCTTCAGGCCATACGATGATGATGACGACGACTCGTATGTGGCCCCGGGAGGTGAGCCGTACCCACAGATGAATTTAGTATGCTGGGCCTGTCGTGAAGTAGGTCACATGGAAGATGTGTGTCCCAAAATTTTCAAAGACAAACAGCTGCAAAAGCAAGCAACGCCCTGTGAGTGCAAGCAAGATGTGGAAGCTACCAGTGAGTGTGTGCCCAGTACCACTGATATCTCTGGAGCTAATAAAGCAAAAAGAAAGAAGAAGAAAAAGAAAACTGTTCCTCAAGTCACAGGGGAAGTGACCGAGCCACTTGAACCTGTGCTGTCAGCACACGCGTCAGAAAGGTGCCGAGATGTGCTGCAGACCGGAGTGACCGGCAGAATTGTCACGGGAACAGTGGCAAAGGAAAAGGAGGAACAAAGGGAAGCTGAATCCTTGAACCAGGATAAAGAGGCTTTGGTTTCTGCTCTCCAAGCTGCCCGCCATAATTATGAAGTCCTGTGGCAGGATTTGGTGAAGGAGCGAGAATGGAGCAAGAAGGAGCGAGAATGTTGGATGAAAGAGCGAGAATCGAACGCCGAATTACAGAGGTGTATACTTCCAGCTTTACAGGAGTACGAGGCTTTGAAGAAAACAGAGTCTCTCTTACGGAGTGTGCTGGAAGAGGTGACGACTAGTCTGGAAAAGGCCAACACCGTAATTGCTATCCTAAAACAGAAATACGGGAAGGCTCTACAAGAGGTTCACGCGCTCAGCACAGAGGTGCAAAACTCACGCCTGGAGGGCCACGGTCTGAACGCAGAGCTGGGAATGTTGAAGCAAACCCATGAGATTGCCCTGAGTGAGTTAGAGACTGTAAAGCAAAAAAATGAGACACTGAAATTGGAAAATTCAGATTTGACTGACCAAGCAGAAAAAGTAAAGAAACAGTTGACTCAGGAAAAATTAGAAGTGCAGGAAGCACTACAGAATGCATTGATGCACACTCAGAGCCAGCACCAGGAAGAAATGGATGCTCTGAGAACAGAATTGCGACATGTATGCACAAAACAGAATTCTCTCGTGGAGGAACTTAACGTTTTGAAAAAGGAGAAAAGCATTAGAATAATTCAGAAGCACTGCAAAGCTCTTATCCAAGGAAGAAGGGAAAGAGAAAATTATCGGCGTAAACGCGCCGCAACTATCATCCTACAGGCTGCCTACAGAGGGATGAAAATTCGTCAGTTTAATCGCCGGAATAAAGTAGCCTGTGTACTTCAATCATTCTACCGTGCCCGCATGGTACGAAACAGGTTCCTCATTATGAAAGGAGCAACTATAAAGATCCAGTCTCTGACTAGGATGACACAGAACAGGATTCACTATCAAACCCTGAGAAATGCGTCACTGGTTATACAGCGGTATTTCCGCCTTAATAAATGTAGGCCTCAGGAAAGAGAGGCCCAACACTACATGCCTGCCAGCTGCAAAGGTAAAATGCCACAGGGTACAGCCGGAGTTAGTGAGCGCCCCATCAAGGTAATCAGTGCTTCATCTTCTAAGTACCATATAATTGCCCCAGAGGGGAAATCCCAAATCTCTGAGAGTGATGGTCTTGAGAAAATACATGGCAGTAAGAAGTACCATAAAGGTTCAAAGGTTGCAAAGCAAAAGCGACGAAGGTCAACGCTGGCCTTGAATTTTTCCGGATCTTGCCACTCTGGGCCACAATATAAAGACAAAGACTATCCGGCCCCAGAGTTCCGTCAGAAGCTAAAGAAACAGTCCAGTCATTTGCAGTTTGCAGCGGCCTATGAAATAAAGTCAGGAAATGTAATGGACTGGAAGTCAAAGAAAAAAAAAAAAATGTGTTTGGGGAATTGACCGATATTTTTTTTTGTTATTACACGTGTGGACTATGTCACGGACACTTAACTATGCAAATAAGCTATTGTAGTTAAGGTATATTAGGCCTCTAGAATATGCATTTTGTCAATATTACAATGTTATATTGGTTCTCTGTGTTGAAAATGTAGCTAAACTACAAATTAATATACAGGGTTGATGGCCCTTTTTGTTGGTAAATATATGAGATTCATATTCTAGAGTAGAAAAACCCAGGGAGGTAATAGAAATTGTCTGGTTTTGTGAATATATTTAGCATATCCTGGGTTGTAAGAATGTGTGCTAGACATTTATTTTTCAAAATAGTTCTCTAATATAGAGCAACAAAATATGTTTGCCAAGTATAGTCTCTTATGACAATAACTATTGTCCATAATTGCCGTGGAAAAAAAAGTTAATATTCGTGTCATGTGAATACTTAATGTTGTACTGAGGATTTAGCTCAAGTATTTCAGGTAGGACGCTCACCCCAGTGAGGTCCATGGCCGCTCAACCCAGTAGGTGTGAGCTGGGGAGGGGGATATGTGACATAGTCCAAAGATGTTAGGCAGCTTTCTGCCCCGTTTTAGGTCAGAAAGTGCAGGAATAGTTAAAAATGATCCATTCCACAGCTTCCCATTAACTCAGACTGCTGGATGGAAAATCCAGACCACAGATTACAATGGCTCTAGTTCTCCCTCACCTGCTCTTCTAATCACATGCACAGGTACTTAGAGCAGAGAGGTTTTGCATTTCACTCTCTCTCCTTAGAGCCTGGAGGCTGGGGGTATCGCTGCTCCCCTGCATCCAGTGTCGGGGTTGACGGCCCCTCCAAGTATCACAGTACCAGAGGATTTGCCTGGACACCACGAACAGATAAGACAAAACAAATGGTTATTGCTGTTGCTAAAAGACTGTGCTGTATCTTGTGACCCTAAATGAAAGAGCATTGTTTTAAGCTGGGGAACCAGTTTAGTTGGCCAGCAGCTGTTAGAGAGACTAATTCTGATGTGTAGTTAGATCCCTGAAAGGGATAGGATTTTGCTTATATGATTTTGGTTTTATTTCTTGAAATAACAGTGTGGGAAATATTGTAACACTGAAATGTGTGAACTGCTGAATGAAAGTATCTGAGTACCTCTAACCTTCACATGTTAAAGCTGCAGTACCTTACTTGGATGAAAATAAAGCAGGCAGAAGCAGCATAATACTTTGCATGATCCTGTTTGTTGTATAATTAACCCTAGAAGACTGTGTCGGGAAGAACCCAGACAGACGTCAGCACTACAAAAGAGGGGCGTTTGTCACAATATATACTTGTATATATATATATATATATATATATGTATATATATATATAGAGAGAGAGAGAGAGAGAGAGATACAGTATATACACACAGATGATGAACCAATATACAAATAAATGTAGAAGGGTTATCAAAACCATACTGTCCTACAAACAACACTTCTCCATACAGACACACTACATTACAATGAATTTCCTTTAATAATCCTAACTGATCTTACAATCTAAATCATCACATGACAATGAAACACCTCACATTCCAATCCATACATTGCATTTACATTGTATAAATGATGCATTAAATCTATGCACCATATACATTCTGCAAATGAATGTTAACAATATCATTGCAAGCTAAATACAAACACTTCCAAACAAGTCAACTATTTTAACCAATCAAGTAAACAAAAATCAATTAGCAATCATTATTTACATCCCTAAACAATTGACAGTCCATCCCGAACAATGAAACAATTAACTAATTCACGCCTCGAGCAGAACAATTCAGCATGTGAAAAAATATACAAAGAGCCAACCGGAATACAAACTTTAAAACCAAGGCTAGCCCTGACCTCCCTCAAACACACAATACAGTACAATATCAACAATGACATCTATCTAATTTTAAAATACTTTAAACACACATTTAAGCATAGCTGCATAGTCAAATTAATTTAAAACACATCAAATCAAGCTTTTAAAACAACATCATTTCTTACCCTGTATGTATATATCTCTCTAGACATATATACATACATACAGTGGCAAGAAATGATATACCACAAAAAAAAAATACACATGTTTAAAAAGCTTTTTAAAAAATTAACAAGTTAAATAAAATACATTTCTTTAGTTCACTTACCATTACTTGCCCCCACCGACTCCCGTTGCGCAGCTTACTCACGAACCAATCCACGAACAGGAACCCATAAAATAAAAAACCATAAAATAATAAACATTAAACTAAAAATCCAAATCAATCCACGGGTCTTCTACTTGTAATCCATCTTTATCTTCATCTGTATTCTTCTTTCTTCTATCTTCTTCCGGGTGGGGCGGGGTCTTCTTTCCATCTGCGGCCACGCCCTGGTCTTCTTTCTTCCACGGAGGTCCTTCCTTCGCGGCGTCTGGCTTCAAAATGAGACGACATAGACTTTTAAAGGCCTATGATGTCACAGTTTCGTCATATGGTTCCCACGGCCCTGATTGGGCCGTGAAAACCATGTGTTTTGGCCGATAAAAATTAAAATGATGACGTCACTTAAAGGCAATGACAGCACAGCCAATCAGAATGGCTTTGCTTCAATTGCCTTTAAGATGACGTCATGAAAAGACACATGGCCGCCCTCACATGGTATGGTAGCCAATCAGAGCGTATATACCATGTGACAGAGGCTTGGGGGGGAAAAGGATGTGACGCACTACAGCCAATCAGAGTAGGGATGGAGTTCCCATGCTCTGATTGGCTCTAGTACCATGCGACAAGCTTTCAATGACGTCACATCCTTTTTCCCCCCAAGCCTCTGTCACATGGTATACTAGAGCCAATCAGAGTAGGGATGGAGTTCCCACGCTCTGATTGGCTACCATACCATGTGAGGGCGGCCATGTGTCTTTTCATGACGTCATCTTAAAGGCAATTGAAGCAAAGCCATACTGATTGGCTGTGCTGTCATTGCCTTTAATTGACGTCATCATTTTTATTTTTATCGGCCAAAACACATGGTTTTCACGGCCCAATCAGGGCCGTGGAACCATATGACGAAAATGTGACGTTATAGGCCTTTAAAAGCCTATGTCGTCTCATTTTGAAGCCAGACGCCGCGGAGGAAGGACCTCCGGGGAATAAAGAAGACCAGGGCGTGGCCGCAGATGGAAAGAAGACCCTGCCCCGCCCGGAAGATAGAAGAAAGAAGAATACAGATGAAGATAAAGATGGGTTACAAGTAGAAGACCCGTGGATTGATTTGGATTTTTAGTTTAATGTTTATTATTTTATGGTTTTTTATTTTATGGGTTCCTGTTCGTGGATTGGTTCGTGAGTAAGCTGCGCAACGGGAGTCGGTGGGGGCAAGTAATGGTAAGTTGCTGGCGACGGACACTTCGCATTGATGAGGTCAGTAGTATTTTATTTATTTTAATATGCTAGTTAATGTTTTTAATAATGGGCAATTAATCTATTATCCATATCTGGATAATAGTTATTTTGCACATTATTGTACTGTAGGTGTTGGGGGTATGTATTGAATGTATAGGCCAGGTTTATTTTTTTTACATTCAGGGTTTGTTCCGTGGTTCCGCGTGAGACCTCTGGAGACCACGGGTATCTCACGGGATACTCGGGTATCTCACGGGTATCAGGCTGGTGGTTCTACGAGTGACACATGCGGGGATGATGATGTGTGGTCCCACTTCTGTGGGGGCACTGCAGACCCGTAGTCTGCGGGGATGAAGCTGTGTGGTCCCACTTCTGTGGGGGCACCGCCGACCCGTAGGTGTGGGGATGATGATGTGTGGTCCCACTTCTGTGGGGGCACCGCGGACCCGTAGTGAGCACCCGTGAGTTCCCCAGACCCCCGTGGGAACCACCCGAGGCTCCACAGACACCTGTGGGTCTGATCCGGGGCTCCCAGACATCCTTGGGCCTACTCTTGTTTAGCAGCAATGTCGTGTACCTCATCATGTGCATGAAATGCCCAGGGGGCTGCTACTACATAGGTGAGACAGGACAGGGGCTAAACAAGAGAATGAACCTGCATCGCCACAGCATCACACGCGGAACAAGAGACAGTCCTGTTGGCGAACATTTCTCTGACTCTGGCCATAAGATGAACGATCTGAGGGTTGCCATACTCAAAGGTAATCTTAAAACCCCGAAAGAGAGACGGTTGCATGAATACAAATTTATGCAACTGTTCGGGACACTTAGCAGTGGCCTAAACAGAGATCGAAATTTTATGAGTCATTACTGACACTAGCGAACTCTCTTCCCATGAGCGCTAAAGGCCATGTCTGTACATACTGTGCTATATGTATGCACACACAGCTGTCTCTCACACATACTAATACTCCTTATTTTTCCATCCATATACACAAATAGGGACCACATAGTATCCACACACACTTTTAGTTGTGCTACAAACTCTCACATTTCCACACCCACCCACACCATTTATATCCCTCTCACTCCACACACACCTTGTGTAGAGCACTGTTTATACTGTGGGCTCTCCATTCATTTTTATTCACACTGATACACATACACACTCTTTCTTCACTTGCTTTCAGTTACCCTTTGACACCTCTAGCCATAAAACACATCCACACGGGGGAAGGAACAGCACAGATAACATTCCAAGAGACACTGTTTTTAAGTTATCCTTGCTTCATTCATTGTAACATCGCCGGAAGAAGAGATCAGTGTATCTCGAAAGCTCGCACAAATAAAAGCATTTCGTTAGCCACAGAACGGTATCATCTATTTATTTTTTGATTATATATATATATATATATATATATATATATATATATATATATATATACTTTATATGTATATACTGTATATGTATATACTGTATATGTATAGGGATTGTTATTATATATATATACTGTATTATATATCTACATTTATTTGTATATTGGTTCATCATGTGTGTGTACATACTGTGTGTATATATATATATATATATATATATACACACACACACACACACACACACACACACACACACACACACACACACACACACACACACACACACACACACACACACACACACACACACACACACACACATATATATATATATATATACTGTATATGTATATATATATATATATATATATATATATATATATATATATATATATATATACTGTATATGTATATACTGTATATGTGTAGGGATTGTTATTATATATATAGTTTAGGACTTGCGGGGGGGGTTGCGGGTGCACTTAACCCCTTCACGACCGTAGCAGTTAATACCGCTACGGTCGTGAAGGGGTTAAGTGAACCCGCTACCACCCCGCAAGCCCTAAACAACCACCGTTGGGGCTAATACCCCCTTCACCCACCCCCACTACCCAAAATAAAAAAAATTCACACACAGCAGCAGCACAATTAATAAATAAATCTAAATAAATAAATAAATAAATTAATATAAATAAATACATTTAAAATACATTTTTATTCATAGTGTAGATGTGCAGAGGGTCTCCGGAGCTGAACCGCTGTGGTTTTAGGTCTGGGGACCCCCTGCGCACCGAGATACAGGCCCCTTTAGGGGGTGACGGTATCCCTCTTCTTGGTTTACAGGCCACGGTCACGTGATCGGGACCTTTAAATGCAGAGGGATACCGGCACCTCATAAAGGGGGCTGTATCTCGGGGAGCAGGGGGTCCCCCGACCTGAAACCAATGCAGTTCAGCTCCGGAGACCCCCTGCACATGTACACTATGAATAAAAATGTATTTTAAATAATTTTTAATGTGCCGATGATTGCGCAGAGAGAGCAGCGGTTCTCTCTATGCTGCAAACACATCTCGCCAGGGGATGGCCTATAGTATCATTGATGTGCATATACAGTACTGTTTGTGTATGTTAGGGGTTATAGGGGTTGTTGTTATACAGTATATACTGTATATATACAGTATATACTGCATTACAATTCATGAATTTCTCGGCTTCAAAGACTACAGCTCGCAAACGCCCCCATGCATTTTTACACGGCATTGCAGTATTGCAGCCAGCGGGGATAAAATGCTTAAATCACAGCCGCGATATAACGCTATATACCCCGGGAGAAAACGACACAAAACCGCAGATAACCGGGATACTCCGAAATTCGAGGAGCTAGCCAAGTAAGAATAAATTTGGTCGGTAGTGTATGTGTGTGTGTATACATATAGTTATACAGCTCAACCCCGTTATAAAACGATCTGTTACAACGCAAATCCGCTTATAGCGCGATGCGAGCGCGGCTCCTAATTTTTGTATTTATGAAAACTTTGCAACACGATTATTGGGGTCTTAAATACTCAATTGTACATTATTTCTATCGCGATCCGCTTATAGCGCAATGTGATTCTTTGGACCCCAAGCACAGCGTTATAATGGGGTTGAGCTGTATATATATATATGTCCCAGGCTCCCTTACTTCAGATGCCGGCGGAAGGTGCGCTGGTGCATCCGACTAGTGCCGGTGTGTGTGGGAGCTGAGCCAGACTGTCGGGGGTATAAGAAGGGCGACTGAGTCTCCAGCGGCTCCCGTAGCAGGGCGCCGCCATCTTGCGCACAGTCGCCAAGCGCAGATGAAGCTGCAGGATGGCCATTAGCCAGAGAATGCTCCGCCGGGACTAAAGCCCACAGCATGCATAGGGGCAGGTAGTCAGGTGCACCTGAATAGCCAATATGGCTGCAGCTTCCCTTGCAAGGGGGATATAGATACATTTAGCACACGAGGACCACACCAGTTGGAGCTGGGACAAGGTCAGGGTAGGAGGTATGTGTAGGTTTCTGTGGCACCTGCACTAGGCCAGAGACCCCATGTTAGGCCCCAGCTAGGCCCCGACTCCCCTGAGTTTGTGGTTGCTGCAGGGACAGGCCCATAGGTAGGGACACTGCCCTGTAGAACCATAGCAAAGGGATCAAGACATGACGTGGCTATATCCTGTCCTCAGGTGGTCTGGGACCAGACACCTGCGACCACAGAGACTTTTAAGGTGGTACCATCCACGTGGGACCCATCCAACTTAGAGGTGGAGGCTTCGCAGAGGACTCCATGGATCCTATTTTCCACAGCATGTCCGGGTGTGGGATCACCCGGCAGGTACCCATCTCTGCAAGTGCACCAACAAACACTTTA
The DNA here is from genome assembly GCF_040206685.1 of Ascaphus truei. Lineage (NCBI taxonomy): Eukaryota > Metazoa > Chordata > Amphibia > Anura > Ascaphidae > Ascaphus > Ascaphus truei. The sequence continues at coordinate 545,083,147 of NC_134483.1, forward strand.
GAGGGCAGCACTGTACCACACATTAGGTGGGGTATTACATTGTGGACGCCAGGGGGGTTGGGTGCCCAAGGGCACCTTCAGTACTTTGGGGACTGTGTTTCAGGTAGGGGGACAGAGGGTTGGTGGGTACAGCAGTGCGTGGCCAGGTGATGGTGGTGTATGTATATAGTTCATAGAAGTTCATGCAGTAAAGATGTTATCATTTCACTAAGTGTGTGGTTTATTGCATGTGGGTCCGGTAATGGGGTTATTCTACATAATAAAATCCTGTACAGATGGAGGCGCTAATGAGCATTGACCCAGGTACACAGCAGGCTCCCAGCACCGACGTCTCTGGACTCCTGTGAGCCACAGGTATTGCACCCTACACATACATACCGTAGTCACACATCTTTCAGGGGGTGGGGGAAGTGCTACAATTGGAGGCGCTGCTGAGATCTCAGCCCTGGGGTGCCCTACTCAGCAGTTCTAAATTAGTGAACCAATCAGACTCACCATGTTTACGGCCTCGCAACAAAAAGGCCTTAGAGCTCGAAGAACCTCCGGGACACGTGGTCGCAGTGGGAGGGGAGGAGTCCCCGCCCTCACCTCAATGTTCGCTGCCCACGACCAAGTAAAAAGATCCCCTGGCGTGGGCAATGTCAGGATCAGCAGCAGAAAGTATGACCCTGCTTGTCAGTGGAGTGTAGTGTTGCGGGCCACCGAGCAACAGACGTGACCCAAAGATGCCCCTCGGGTTATATACCTGCCAGAGACTTTACCGCAGGGGTGTTTGCTTATATAACCTGGGATGGCCTCCCCTCATAATACCTCCCCTCCTGAACCCTCCACAAGGGTTTTCCCTCCGATCCAGGTTCCCCCCTCACCTAACAATCTTGGGGTGTGGAGGACCATAAATTTGGCCACCAGTACTCCAGCCAGACCTGACGTACCCTATCCCGGGTACATTCACTTCAAATACCCTGCACGGAGCCACCATCTGGGCCGGGAGTCCCCCAAAGTCACCTTCCCCTAGCCTACAGATCTACACCGGTCAGTAGCCCAGGGCCTGGAACCGATAGTCGCTTAACAAGTGGCAGCTCCATACTGGGTGTGACTCAACCACAGCTAGTGGAAGCCCTAATTATGTCTTCCCAAGCGCAAAATTACAGGAAACTAACGGCTTTCTCTGGGACGACACCTACCCTCGTGGGAGAAGAAGAGATCGATTCCTGGAGGGAACACACCCTCAAGGTGCATGACTAATGGCCATACTCCAAAGCAGTGAAACGACAGAGGATAATGGAGAGCCTCCGACCTCCAGTATGCACGATGATCAGTATGCAACGCGATCAAAATGCCGACCTCTCGGCTCACCGGATAGTGGATCTGCTAGTGCGTATCTACGGAAAGGATGAAGATGAGAGCGAACTGTGGTCCCGATATTACATCCTCAGACAAAAGGATGGAGAAGACCTGTCCATCTTTATTCAACGGATCTAGCTGGTTCTCTGGAAGCTGCGAACCCCAACATACTCCCTGCCTCAATGGTGGATGAGTACCGGCACAAACAATTCCTTAGAGGAGCAATCCCCAACCATCACATAGTGATCATGAGCAGGTGCTCTCTACTACAAGGACCTGCCCCTACCTTCGAGGAACTCTTGGGGTTAGTAAAGGGGCATGAAGCATATACACGTATATGCTTACTTCCCCAAAGAACAAAGAACCTCTCAAGGGTGAACAAAAGGGAGCATATGCTCTGAAAGCCAAGGAACCATATAGTATGGAGGAGGAATCTCAAGCCAAGCCACCTTCCGTCAAGTCCAAATCGTTAGGGAGAATATCCCCTACACATCAGTGGCTTCATCTGCTACAGCTGTGGTTGGAAGGGCCACTTCTCCAAGGAATGCCCTGAGAAAGAAAAAAAAAACTAAGAATTTCCACCCTAACATAATGATCTGTGGGGTTCAGATGGCCGAAACACCTACCACCCCGGCCGAAACCACTCCCGAGCCAAGCCCCAACGATGGAACCTCACCATTGGACGCTGAAACTTAAGGGACTCAGCAATGAGGATTACTCCATCGATGGAGTAGTGAAGGTTCGGCTGGAGATACTTCAGTTGAACACTGGCAAATCCCACCCTATGGATGTGGAGGCACTGGGATGCCCCAAGCCCCTACAGCATCCCAGTTCCCCAATCATACTGGGAACCAACGCCGACATAGTAATGTATCAGGCTGTAATCAGGGCATATCTGCAGAAAGCCGGCAAACTGCCTTTATATAGTCTGACCATCTACCCCATCCTTCTGGAAGAGTGTTGTAATATATCCACACAAGACAGACATGGAAATCTCTTCAACCTATAGATGGGGTTAACAGAGATCCCACCAGGGGGAGTGAAGTGCATAAATAGAAAAAATAAATAAGTGCACACTAAAATATATACTTAATACAAAGTGTTAATTGTGATGTCAATTTAAATTAAAAAAAACACACCCCACCATGTGGAAATGGTAAATAAATATATACCAATGTAGATGAGCATCTGCTGCTGTGTAAAGGGTAGCCCAAGACCCTAGAATCTAGTAACAAAAACAACACTCATCGTGAAAAATGTAATAAACTATGTATATATATAAGGTGTTTCAAGGTTATGCGTACATCAAGGTAGATTAATCAAGCATAGGGCCACAGAGTGGCAGTTACCAGCGTCTGCATCCAGGAACCACCAGAGCTTCACTCTCCTTTCCACCTACAGGTAGGTGAAATGCCAGATAATTGATGACTCTGCCACAGTCTCAATGTCCTGTAAATAGCATCAATACGCTTAGTGGATCCTGGGGAGTGGTTGTCCTTTGCTCGCAAGTAGTACACAGGTTCCTCTGCAGACCTCACTGTGTTTCCCGATTAGTCAGGCAGCGTGACGGCATGGTCCCGCGGGCCCTTCTGTGACGTCAGAGCGCCCGCTCTGCTTTGAGTAACAGCATCTGCCAGTAATGATTCAGACCTCACTTGGCGACCACAGAGGCAGGCAACAGCGCGGCACATGCGCAGAAGAGGAAATCAACTCGGTGTTCAGCAAACCGTTTGACAACAATAAAATACACCTTGGAATATGAATAATAAAACCTATATACTTTTATTATTTCACGATGAGTGTTGTGCGCTTTGTTTTTTTGTTTTGTTACAGGAGTGAAGTGCATGATTGCACTGTACTGCTACCCTGACCGAGACAAGGCTAATAATCTCTTTACCTGGAAAGTACGCCCGAGGAAGCTGCCCAGCGAGGCTACAAGCTGGTACCTGAAGTGCAGGAATGGACCTCCAAGAATCCTGGAAGAATCAAAGTGTTTGCGCAAAATATTTTGCCCTATCCCATGGCCTTTGATCAGGGCCGAAAATTGGGACGAATATACGTGGAGGAAATGCCTCAGGTGAATGCTGCTGCAGCGTCCGAACAGCAAGCCGGGCTGACATTCAACTTCGGAGACTCAACACTGCCGGCCTAGTGGAAAGACCGACTCACGGCCAAGTTGAAAGAACGTCGGTCCGTATTTTCCACAAGTGAGATGGATGTGGGCTACAGCCGAAACGCCCAACATACAATAAGGCTGATTGACACTACACCCTTCCGAGAATTTTCTCGTTGCATCGCCCCTCGGGATGTGGATGATGTAAGGGACATCTTACAAGAGATGGAGAAAGCAGGGATTGTGACGGAGACCTGGAGTCCCTACGCCTCGCCCATCGTGGTGGTAAGAAAGAAGAATGGGTAGGTAAGATTGTGTCGATTACCGGACACTGAACAACCGCACAGTGCCCGAACAGTACACTCTTCCCCGCATGGAAGAGATTCTCAATGCCCTAAATGGGAGCCAGTGGTTAATTGTTCTTGACTTGAGATCTGGGTACTACCAGGTACCGATGAGTGCAGAAGACCAGGAGACTGCCTTTGTCTGTCCCCTGGGCTTCTATCAATTTACATGCATGCCCAAAGGCATCTGTGATGCTCCCGCAACCTTTCAGCGCCTAATGGAGAAAACCATTGGAGACATGAATCCTTGTGAGTGCTTGGTCTAACTGGTGTAACGCGTAGCTCACCACAAACGAAGCGCGACCGCGGTGCTGAGGCAGGGAATTGAGTAACGCTGACATACAGCCACGTGGGCACGCCTAGGATGTAGATTAGTCATTCAAACAAGGTCAGGATTACAGATAGTAGAATGGTTAAGGTACTTGCCAGGTTCAGGAGTGGAGAGTTGCGTATCGTAGGAGTGCGTAGCCAGGTTCATTATTGGTGAGTATCGGATAGTCGGGTACGTAGCCAGGTTCAGGATAGGAGAATATTGGATCGTTGGAGTACTTAGACAAGGTTAGGACTGGAGCCAGGAGAATGGTCATACAAGCCGGATCAGGAGTCCAAGGCACTAGCAGGGTTTAGGCAACAAGAGGTTAACAGGCAGGTAAGGCAAGGCAAAGTCTCAAGAACAAGGATGTGGCAAGGCACGGCGTCACAATGACTATGCTCAGCAAAGGTAAGCTGCAAGTGAAGGGTATAAATAGGAGAAAACAAAGGGAGGGTTAGGGAGTGATCACAGGGCCACACTAATTGAGTAAAGTGAGAAGGTAAATAATAATAATGGTAATTGTAAATGTGGGTGCAAACTGTGAACTGAAAAGTGAATCAGGCAAAAAGAGGGGGAAGGGGAACACAAAATGAATGAGTCCCCTAAAGAATTCACTAACTGCACACCTACATATTATAAAATCTAACTTTTAATAAATTTACTTAAAACATATATTACCAAACGTAATGTACTAAGTGTTTTTTAAAAAATGAATTAAATATTCAATAACGTGCAACCCTGTCAGATGAATGTATGATTGTACAAACCCAAATGTAATATTCCTGGGTTTGACAGGACAGTGGATGCTGAAAGTCAGGGTGTTAACCCCTCTGGAGTATATATGCAGACTGTAGGTAACCGTATCCTACTCAGTGAGCCTTTAACTGGTCACAGACTCAGCAATCCTGCAATGTTATATATAGCAGCGAACACCTATGTGTTAAGTGCATATGCTTGAAAAGTGACGCTGATACAAACACAATCAATCCACAATACCCTCAGTATAGTTAGGCTGGAACTCGCAGTGCCATTGACATAGAGTTTCTCAGCAAAGAGGCTCAGATTGTGTATATATCATGTGTTATGTATAGCAGGAAAGCAGACTCACTGCCTGTTGTTATATTTATCAAGCTAATGCTGTCTGCATAGATAAAACCAGGAGACTTAAGGCACTACATTAAAACAGCTCCAAGTAGGAGACTGACACAACTGCGCGTCCAACGCGCGTTTCCCTCCAGCAAAGGAGCTTCTTCAGGGACAAATTATTATTACTGGGGGAGAGGGGGCTGAAACCTTTTATACACTAGCAGTACCTTAATTGGTCATTAATGATTAGCAGCTGTTGCACATAAACAGTGCATCATAAACCTAAATACACCTCCTTATTTGCCAAGGTGCTGGTACCGTAATGGAGGCATGCGCAGGGACTTGGAAGCTGCTGATCATCAGCCCTTCAGCTGCGCATGCCTGGGGACATAGTATTATGCGTCTGCACTCAAAATAGCGTCCTGTGCATGCGTGGGCAGTTAAGAGTCCCCCTTCCTTGACACAGCGCCCCGCGCACGCGCAGGAACTCGGCAACTTTCCAATAGACCAGCTGGAACTCACTGAGCATGCTCCGGGACTCTGCGCATGCCTCCATTACGGTACCAGCACCTTGGCAAATATTTTCAAAGTGCCCACGCATGCGCACTAGGACAAGGGGGTTCTGCTTCATTTACTGACACCCTTCACATGCGCAGTGCAGTTCTAAACAGCGATTTTATAGGTGAGTTATAAGCACTAAAAACAACTGTCCAAATATAATAAAAAGCCACTTTATCATCAGAATTTGTAGTTAATTGTCTTTACTGTTGACTATGGCTATATGTGTGTTTAGGAGGTGTATTTAGGTTTATGATGCACTGTTTATGTGCAACAGCTGTTAATCATTAATGACCAATTAAGGTACTGCTGGGGTATAAAAGGTTTCAGTCCCCTCTCCCCCAGTAATAATAATTTGTCCCTGAAGAAACTCCTTTGCTGGAGGGAAACGCGCGTTGGACGCGCAGTTGTGTCAGTCTCCTACTTGGAGCTGTTTTAATGTAGTGCCTTAAGTCTCCTGGTTTTATCTATGCAGACAGCATTAGCTTGATAAATATAACAACAGGCAGTGAGTCTGCTTTCCTGCTATACATAACACATGATATATACACAATCTGAGCCTCTTTGCAGTTAAAGGCTCACTGAGTAGGATACGGTTACCTACAGTCTGCATATATACTCCAGAGGGGTTAACACCCTGACTTTCAGCATCCACTGTCCTGTCAAACCCAGGAATATTACATTTGGGTTTGTACAATCATACATTCATCTGACAGGGTTGCACGTTATTGAATATTTAATTCATTTTTTTAAAAACACTTAGTACATTACGTTTGGTAATATATGTTTTAAGTAAATTTATTAAAAGTTAGATTTTATAATATGTAGGTGTGCAGTTAGTGAATTCTTTAGGGGACTCATTCATTTTGTGTTCCCCTTCCCCCTCTTTTTGCCTATAAATAGGAGAACCCTCCGATAGCCAGCCAGGGCGGAACCAGGAAGTGAGAATCGATTGGCTTCTGGTGCACACAGGTGTGCCCTATGATGCCGCCTAATCAGGGTTGGGAGTGGAACTGCTCTCGCGCCGTCCCGCGCGCATCACGGAGGCCAGGGAGTGGGTTCCAGAGCGCGCGTCACTCTCACGCTGATTCCTGGGACCAGTCGCGCGCCGACCCGCGCGCGTCACGGAGGTCAGGCAGCGGGGCCAGACTCGCGCGTCAGCAGGGAGGCTGGCCGAACGTCCACGTTGTTTGACAGTGTGAGGGGCGGGGCCAGGGTCCGTAGATGCCGGAACAGACTGTGCAGGGTTCGTGCATGCACGCGTCACAGGACCAGAGGAATGCACATCTTGAGTGTATGTTATTGAAGGACCAGTGAGGTGAGGAGACGGTCCATGACTGCAAGGATGGCGATTCCTCACACCTGGATGAGATTATTGACTTTGGAAAGAACTTGGAGGAACATGAAGAATGGCTGTTTAAAGTGCTGGACCGTATGGAGCGAGAAGGCCTGAAACTGTCACTTCGTAACTTACTTGGAACACATTGGGTCCGCCAATGGTACGCCACTGATTCAGCCAAAGTGGAAGTTGTGGTGAATTGGCCACGATTGAGAACATCATGGAGCTACGCTCTTTCCTTGGCTTCTGTGGCTACTATCGCCGCTTTGTGGAGGGGTATTACAGTAAAGCCAAGCGTCTCAACAATCTCCTCAAAATATATACCCGAGGACACAAGGCAAAAAGCCACCTGTGCTTGACAGCCATTCGATGATAAATGGATGACTGACTGCGAGCATGCCTTCTTAGGCCTGAAGAAGAGCTTAACAGAGACACCTGTTCTCGCTTATGCCGACCCAGAACAGCCCCACGTTCTCCATGTAGACGCAAGTTTCAATGGCCTAGGTGCAGTTCTGCAACAAAAATATCCGGCTAGCCTCCGACCAGTAGCCTATGTCAGCCACAGTTTGACTCACAGCAAACAAAATTATACGGTACACAAGCTGGAGTTTCTCGCTCTCAAATGGGCAATCGTTGACAAACTCCATGATTAATTCTATGGCGTCACTTTTGAAGTGAGGACGGATAACAATCCGCCAACTTACATATTGACATCCGCCATGTTGGATGCCACTGGCCACCGATGGCTGGCGGCTCTTTCAAACTATAAATTCACCCTGAAATATAAACCGGGCCACTGAATATCAGAGCGGATGCCCTTTTCCGAAGACCAGGACTGAGCACCACTCCAGATGATGACCTCTGGGAGGAGATCCCAGGACCAGGGATGCGAGCTATGTGTACCATGGCAGCTTTCATAGAAGATAGAGTGGCCTTCTCAGAATTGAGGGTTGAGGATTCCTTAGGATGCCCTCCAAAGCCATCCCCGCCGCATACTGTGACCCTGAAGGGAAGAATATCACTCACGACAAGATCATTAGATGGAAGGACATGGTACAATACCAGATACGGGACCCAGTAGCTGGCATTATCCGCCAGGCCGTTCAGAAGAACAAGCCTGAAATTCTGAAACGTACCCGAGCAACATGGTCACTATACTCATGCGAGAAGCGGACAAGTTCGAAATTGATAATGGCCTCGTCTATCGGGCGGTACAATACCACAACGACCCGGATAGAGGGCAAATGGTTCTGCCCAGGAACCTACAACATACTGTATGGTACTGAGGTCGTTGCACGATGAACAGGGACATCTCGGAATGGAGAAGACCTTTGGACTGATCAGAGACCGTTTCTTCTCGCCAGGGATGCGCGAGTTGGTGGAACGACAATGTCAGCAGTGCTCAAGGTGTATCCAGTGCAAGACGCTTCCTACCAGAGCCGCACCAATGGCTCACCTGAATAGCTGGGTGTCATGGGAGACCAGATTCTACAACACCTTTTTATAACCGTGATCATTTGATTGAGCAAAACAAGATGGTAAAATAAATGGTAATTTATTTCTCGTAAAAGACAGACACACAAAGTTACACAATTCAAGATGAACACACTTACTGGGGATGGGGCTAACGAATAAATCCGTTTCCGGAACGAAATTCCTTAAGATGACCTTTCCAATGACCTGTTGTTACTCGCAAAAGTCCTCTAACTGTTTTTGACATTCAATGCCTGCTGCGACCACTACGTTCTAAAAAGCAGGACTTAGAAAATTTTCTGCTTGTAATATCCTCGAAGCCGGCTCGTGTCTATTCAGTTCTGAGCATCTTTGAATTTGCCGCTGTTGGTTTTGCACTTGGAATCTGCGCTCCTGATTGGCTGCAGGCTCTCTAAGGCCCCAGTGCCTCCGCTGCACGCCAATTCCCCGGTCTGCAGTGAGCTGCAGGAAGAGAGAATGTGGGTGGGTGGCGGGGGAGTGACGGGGGCACGGCCATTACGTCACCCGACAGGTTCGCCCTCATTGGCTGAACCGCCAGTCACGAGTCCTGCTCTTAATTCTATTGAGAGCCGGAGAAACTCTCAGTCACGAGTCCTGCTCTTAATTCTATTGAGAGCCGGAAAACTCTCGCCGCAGCACTGCGGCTCCCCCTCGCAGCGTACCCGGCGCCATTGAGGGGAGTGCTCTTGTCCCTGCAGCATCTGCCACAGCGGGCGCTGCAGTAGCATGCGGGGACAAACCCTTGAGCTTTCAGGCTTTCATTCACTAACCTGACCAGCCTATCAGAGCGTGGGAATTCTGCTGCCAGCCAATCACCAATTTGCCAGTATTGTAAAGCAGGGCGGCACCTTTTCTCAGGTATTAATGGGGCATGGGCTAACCTGGCCCCTCTACCTCTTTGCATACTGAGCCTACCCTCTGCTCAGGCTCCACAGAGTCTGGATTATGCCAAATGGTCATCGGACACCATTGTGTTAGGCCAGGACGTGGGTACTCAAGCATAACTGCAGTGCCCCTCCTGTTCTAACACATTGGCATCCCTAAGCCTTTCAAGTAAAGACTCCAGAGGCAGAGTCCAGAGACAGACACAGAGGCACCAAGCTTGTTCGCCAGCTGTGTTTTCCGGAATCCACGACTTAGAAAGCCCTCAGTTCATATACAGGTTATCAATATATACATTAAACTATAACCATTTAATAATATATATGATGTCCTGTTTTCTGTGTGCTAAAAGTTATGAGTCCCTATCCTGGTGTCAGGGATGGAATGAGTGTACACATTCACTAGCCTCATTCCTGGCACACATGAGAAAAATACTTTTAAAACTTTTAGACACTAAAACCTGCTCAGATTATAACCTAGGTGGAGCAGACCCTGAACCCCTAAACCAGGTTCAGGATACCTGGGCATGTATGTGGGTACCTCTGCTATACTAAGGACTTTGTGTGTACCTGCAGATATCTTTTAACCCCTTCATACCCAATTACCCTGTCTGGGAGATGCTGCAGCTGGGATCCTGGCGGTGAGTCGTAAGAACGTTTTCAGAGTCTGAGTTTGGTGGGGTAATGTGCTTAGCTGTATCCGAAGATATCACTCAATCTCTGGAAACAACTTTTGGGGTATCCCATAACTCCGGAATCCCGCTACATACTGTAGACACATTCTGCAAAGACTTTCTCTGACACACCCACCCTGAAACTTACATCCTAGAAATCTCCCGATCCCAGCATCCCAGTAAAGTCAAAAAAACATAATTCTCTATTGTCGCAAAATTAGTATATAGTTGCAGTAATACATTTTAGACATCTTGGTCCCAGAGCTGACACTCTAAGACCCTAACACATGGGTTAGGGTTAACCAAGTGGGCTTGACCTTTATTATAAAGCCTGGTTAACCCTTCCACCGTCACACCTCCCCTACTCAAATTGCAGGCTGTGTTACGATCGCCTTGTCCGGCGGTTTAACTGGCCTGTGTCTTGAGGATATTAGTTCGTGGGGACTGTCCTGGTGGGAAAGTCCATCAGCATTGCTGTGCTCACTGCCTTTCTTGTGCTGGATGGTAAAGTCAAATTCTTGCAGGTCAAGACTCCAGCGAAGGAGCTTGCCATTTTCCCCAGACACCCTTTGCAACCAACTTGAGGGATTGTGATCAGTGATCATCGTGAATGCCGGCCATAGAAACAGGGCTGCAGCTTCCTCAAAGCCCACACAATGGCCAAACATTCTTTCTCAAAGGTGGCATGAACCACCTCCCTGGGCAGTAACTTTCTGCTCAGGTACACCCCAGGATGCTCTCCCCCCTCCTCCCCAACTTTACTGAGTAGAGCACCGATACCGTAATCGGAGGCATCGATCTGCACCAAAAATCTTTTGGAATAGTCAGGGGCTGGGATGGGTGTGCTGGTTAGCGCTGTCTTGAGTGCCTGAAACGCTGTTTCACAGGCAGGAGACCAGGCTACCAGAACTGGGAGTAGCTTCTGTGTCAGATCTGTAAAGGGTTTGGCCACGGCGCTGTACTGTGGGACAAACCTCCTATAATAGCCAGCGGTGCCTAAAAAAGCCATAACCTTCTTGTTAGTCTTGGGGACTGGCTACTGCACTACAGCCTCAACCTTAGCTGGTTCAGGCTTGAGATGCCCTCCGCCCACCCTGTGCCCTATGTAGAGTACCTCTGCCATACCCACTAAACACTTGGTGGGTTTCAATGTGAGCCCTGCCTCCCTAATTCTGTTCAGCACCGCTGCTACATGAACTAGGTGACTGTCCCACGTCCTGCTAAACACCGCTATATAATCCAGGTATGCCCTTACGAAACCCTGCATCCCTTCCAATAACCTATTGACCAGGCGTTGGAAGGTAGCCAGAGCATTCTTCATGCCAAATGGCATCATTAAAATTCATAGAGGCCACTTGGAGTAATGAAGGCTGACTTCTCCCCAGCCTCCTTGGTCAGCGGGATCTGCTAATACCCTTTGCTCAGATCCATAATGATCAGCTACTTTGCCCCCGCGAGCTCATCAAGCAACTCATCCATGCGGGCATGGGATAAGCATCTGACACCGTCCCTGCGTTGAGCTGTCGGTAGTCCACACAGAACCGGGTGGTCCTGTCCTGCTTAGGTACTGGGAATTCCAGACAAGCCCAAGGGCTCTGGGATGGTACAATTACCTCTAGGGCCAGCATCTCCTCTTCCTCCATCTTTATACTGCTGATACCTGATAGGCATGCTTATACAGAGGTCTCAGCTCACATGTGAGCACTGGGGGATCTGTGATATGTGTTCTGCCCGGCTTGTCTGTGAACAGAACCCTATACTGCTCTAGCAAATCCCTCACCTGTACCCTCTGCCGCTCACTGAGCTTGGACCCTATCTCAACCTGCTCCACTGTGCCCCCCTTCCTAGTTTCCCCTAGGAGGTCAGGCAGAGCATTGCTCGCTACCCAGCCTTAATATTTCGAAGCCAATACAACCGGCCTCACAGTGATGGGACCCAAAAGGTTGAAACAGCTTTCTGTGATTAGGTTTACTGGCTATTCATCGTAACCCATTCTGTGCTGAAATTTGTGTAAGGCAACGATAAATTAATAAATAAATTTCCCAGAATCCCTTACCGCAGTGGAAGCACTGTAAGCTACAGTAGGTGATAATGGCGAAAAGCAGGGTTGCAGACCTGTCTAAGACATTGGGCCCACAAGTGATATTTTTATTTGCTATATGCTATACGGTGGAGGGTTTTTCGGCACCTTTTAACCCACCATAACTTATCTAATAAATACATATATACATATAAACACCCCCAAATACATATACCTGTATATGTTTATGGGTTTTTATTTTTTTAAATATGTATTTGGTGGTGTTTTTTTTTAAATGTATTTTGGGGGTGTTTTCTTTATATGTGTATTTGGGGGGTGTTTTTTTTTATATGTATTCGGGGGGTGGGAAAGGGGTTTATATGTATTTGTTTTTTTTTATATGTATTTGGCGGGTGCAGGTTAGGTATTTATGTTGGGGGGTGGGAGGTTGGTAGTATTTGAATGGGGTGGGTGGTTTGGTACTGTATGTGTATTTGTGGGGTTTGGTATGTATTTGGGGTTTGGTATGTATTTGGGGGGTGGGGGGTTTGTATATATTGGGGGGCTAGTGGGTTTGTATATTTTTGGGGAATGGGGATTTTTTTAATGTAATTGGAGGGGGTGGGAAGATTTTTTGAAATGGGGGTGGGGTTTTTTGGTATGTATTTTATGGGGGGGTTTGTGTGAGGGAATGAGTGAGGAAATTGTAAGAGGGGGTGAGTGAGTGGAGAGGGGGAGGTATAAGAAAAGGGGCAAGGGAGTGAGGGAGGAAAAGAAGGAGTAAGAGTGAGACACAGGGTGTTCAAAAATATTTTAGGAAAATCTATACTCACAGACACCGGAGTAATTCTTCAGCTGGAGTTACTATAGTAAGATGTGAGCTATACTCAGGGAGTATGTACACACATGACTTAACAAAGGAATGGCAAAACAATATATTGTGTCTCTTACATGGGCGTGGCATACATTTGATAACATTGGATTGGATAGAGTGGTACATCTACAGTATGACGCACGCTAGTGTCTGATAGGAGGTAAGTGAAGGTCATCTGAAGAACAATACTGTGAACAACACTTTTGATGCCAAGTCCGGGTGCAAAAATGGAAATAACGTTCAAGAAAAAAAAAATGAAGCAAGAAGCTACAAAACAGGAGATTTGTGTACTCATTCTTAAAGGGACAGTCACACACATTTTTTAGGCCCCCCCTTTCTCATACCTTATCCCTAGAGATTAGAAAGTATTTGTCCTTGGTCTGTTAATACAGTAGAGGCAACTCTTATTCTAACAAAAACCAGTGGCAATTCCCCCAAAAACCCAGGAAACACCCAGGTACATTCTGAATACATGCCTTAAACTTTCCTTAAACTAGCCCCAGCATTTCTGCATTGATTAATGGCCTATCAGATTAACAGCGGGGGTCCCTGGCAGTCCCATTCAAACTGAATTGGACTGCCAGGGATCCCTGCTCTGTTAATCCTATGGGTCGTTAGTCATTGCAGAAATGCCTTAAACGTGCCTCAAACTAGCCCAGAACATACCCAGCACATACCCAGCACATACCCAGAATGTAACCCGGCTAGTTTACGGCAAATGTTAGAATAAACGTTGCCTCTACTGTATATCAGCCTATATTTTCTAAATGTCCTTGTCCAGTGGAGGTTCGTTGAAATCATGGTAGAAGGGAGTGTCCTCTGAGCCATGGCGTGGTGGCAGAGTGAGAAGATTCGCAGAGTTGAGGGTTTTTGTTGACATCCGTACAAAACAGTTCATACAACATTTAATCAGTAGCAGTATAGCCATACAAGGAAAGAACAGAAGAGGTAGCGCTGACTAGATAAATATAACAAAATCACAATGAAAGACCTTAAGTGTAGATTTAAACACACATAAGGGGCTGCCACAAATACAACAACTGACCCCTGGTCAGAACAATACAAGGAGTTGCAGCAGTGTGTCGATCTGACCTTTCCATTGTCTTATTATTATTTATTTTTTATTTTTCATATGTCCAATGTTTTAAGCCATGTTTTATTAAATGTTTTTTAATTATTCACTCACCTGTTGATCTCTCAGCTGATAGCTAATTGTCATATATGTTGTTTGTATTATATGTTGTTTGTCCATTTTCATACAGTATTACGCTATGTATTGTGTTTCCTTTTTTTTTTTTTTTTTCAACTTATATTTTTTATTATTTTGTTCCGTACATAATATGCATACAGTGAAAAAGCTCGTAAGAACAAATATTATCAGCTTACTGCATGTGTCATTCCACTTTGTAATTGGGTAGAGGGTTTTGGACATACGGGGTAGACGGACAGACAGACAGGGGGGGGTCTCCGGCCAGAAGTCGGAGGGGAGAGACAAACCAAAAGAGGGGGAGAAGAAGAGAGAGAAGGAGGGGGGGGGGGAGTTCGGGGGGTCTCCTTCCATGATTCCGCCTCTGCCTCTCTCATGCTGGTTCTCTGCGTCCTAGGACTTTGTGTATACCCCGTAGGACCTCTAACTTTTGACTAGTTTGTCTCTCTCATTTTCTTATAGGTCCCTCTTGGGGTCGGCGGGGTTTTGGAGTGGGGGGGGGGAGGAGGCGGGGGGGGTGCTACGTGCATCTAAGTGTGGTACGGGTTCCACCGTTAAGCACTTCCTCATGGGAGAACGCATTTGTCCCTATCAAGGCCAAATTGAGGTCCTCTCCACTCCCTGGATTTCTTTCTGGGCTAACCATGGTGCCGAGACTTTTTCAAAATTTTCGCCAGTGTCATTGACCAAGCTTGTCAGCATTTCCATCTGGCATACCGTCCAAATTCTATGTCTAATATTTGGGATTGAGGGAATTATGTTCTGTTTCCAGCGTGCTGCAGTCTCCCCCCTCATCGCCATAGTAAAGTGAGCTATCAACTTATTTTCTCCTTTAGTGAACCCGATCGCTGGTCTGTTCAGGAGGAACAGCCATGGATCTAATGGGACGGGTTTACCTGTGATAATGTTCAACCAGTCTTTAATTGAGTCCCAGACTGGGACGATTTTGGGGCAGGACCACAGCATGTGCAACAAATCTGCCTGCTGTCCACATTGTCTTGGACACAATGGGGAGTAACTGGGCAGGAATTTAGCTAATTTTGTGGGAGTGTGATACCAGCGCATCATTACCTTATATGCGTTCTCCCTTAAGGTCGTGCACATTGAACTCTTGGAGGTCGCCGTCACTATCTTTGTCCAGTCCTCTACCTCCAGCTCCTCTCCTAGGTCTGTTTCCCATTGGGTCATATATCTGGTTTTGTCCTTTACTGTCGTGCTAGAACCGGTCACTTCTTTATACATCTGCGATGTAAGTCTCACCGTGGATGTCCCTGATCGACAGAGCTTTTCGAAATTTGTCATAGGGGATTTTGGCTGAACTTTTTGATAGAACGCCCTGATCTGGAGGTACCTAAAGCTCTCGGCATTGGGGATATGATAGTCTGATTTGACTATTTCGAAGATTTTTATTCCTTGTCTTCCCTCCAGATCGATCAATCGCTTTATGTTATTTTGTTTCCAGATAGAAAAATCTGTGCTGGACTGGCCCGGAGCAAAGAGGGGGTTATTCCAAATTGGTGTCATGCCCGATGCCCTGCTGGTCAGGCCATATTTGAGCCTTGTGCTTTCCCAGATTAACAGCGAGTTGGTCATTGAGGATAGCGGCAGTTTGGTGCTATTTCGCACCTTCTTAGGGTACCAAATCAGGTGCTCTAGTTCCAATGGGGAGCATACCTCTTGTTCTAACGCGACCCACCTTTTAGAGTCGGGGTTAGTGTGCCATTGCACAATTTGACATAATTGGGCCGCTCGATAGTATGACAGCAAACAAGGTACCGCTAGCCCTCCCTCCCCCGTTTGTGTGCGCATTATCTGTTTGCTCACTCTCGCCTTTTTGCCTCCCCAGATAAACTTATCTATCTCAGTTTGGAGGGAGAGAGTTTCCTTCAAACTTAACGGCACTGGGAGTGTTTGAAAAAGATACAAGAGGCGAGGGAGCAAGTTCATTTTTACGCAGTGGATTTTGCCAATCCATGAAATTTTATTTTTGGCCCACTTATGGAGATCCTCTCTCAGGGTCCGCATCAGTCGCGGGTAGTTAGCTTGGCCAATTGTATTATATGTCCGCGTGATATTGACCCCCAAGTATTTAACTTGCTGTTTTTGCCAGCGGAAATTGAAGTTAAGGGCAATTAGTTTTTCTACGTGTTTAGGGAGGTTTATGTTAATAGCCTCCGATTTGCTCTGATTGATTTTGAACCCGGAGACCCTATTGAAACGTCCCAGCAGATCGAGCAGGTTCGGCAAGGAGGTGAGGGGCCTGGATACTGTCAGGAACACGTCATCCGCATAGAGTGCCACTTTATGCGTCTGGTTTCCGATGGCAATACCTGAGATGTCTTTACTATCCCGTATCTGAGCCGCCAGCGGCTCCATACACAATGCAAAGAGGAGGGGGGAGAGCGGGCATCCCTGTCGCGTACCACTCTTAATTTGGAAGGGTTCTGAAGCGAAACCCTGGTGGGTAACCCTAGCCGACGGGGTCGAATATAGCGCAAATATAGCTTTTGTTAATTTGTCACCCATTCCGAACGCTCCAAGCGTGGCTTCCAAGTATGGCCAGTCTATCCTATCAAATGCTTTTTCCGCATCCAGACTGAGCGCCATAACTGGTATGTCTTTATGATTGGCTATTTCTATCAGATCAATAATCTGTCGGGTGTTATCTGATGCTTGCCGACCCTGGATAAACCCGACTTGATCTGGGTGCACCAGTCTGGGTAGGATAAGACTCAATCTATTGGCCAACAATTTAGAATAAATTTTGATGTCCGAATTAATTAGGGATATAGGTCTATAACTTTTACAGTCCTGTGGGTCTTTCCCTGTCTTGTGTATTACTGAGATGGACGCTTGGAGCATTTGGCTAGGGAACTGGGAGCCGTTCAGCACTTGGTTAAACATACGGAGTAGATAAGGGGCTAGTTGTTTTCTAAATTTTTTGTAGTAAAGGTTCGAGTACCCGTCGGGGCCCGGGGCTTTAGAGGGTTTCAGGTTTTTCATAACCTCCGATAGTTCCTCCATTGTAAAATCTCTACCCATCACCTCTCTGTCCACCCCGCTCAGGCAGGGTATATTTGAGCTATCTAGAAAATTCAAGGAAATGTGGTATATGTGGTGCTCAGAATCAGACCGGTAACTTCTGTAACATAATTGTGATTGAGACCATAAGCTTGGTGGTCTGGCGACGACGGAGTGCCCCTCAATAAGGCAATAATGCGTAATAGCTGTAGGGGAAGTGACAAGTGGAGTCAGTTGGGACAGCCACTGTGATGTACACAATAAACACCCTAGCAGTATATAATTGAAGGGCATGGGTACTTAATAAGGGCATGGGTTTTGTACCGGATACCAATTTTGACCTTTTTCAAACAACGGTTGATTTAAACAAATTTATCAGAAAATGTACACTGAAAAAGTTTTTTAGTGATAAGAATATCAATAATGTTGAGGATCAATTAGTCAACACTGTATCAGTTGAACCTGAATGTATTACTACTAATGTTGATACACATTTTTCAAATGTTACAATGCATGAATCCAATCATATCCAATCTAACATTTTCTCATTTAAGGAGCAATGTCTTATCCGGGACTTAGAAGACCTAGATACTAACCCTATTTCTGAATCTGACTACCAATACAATTTCTTGGGAAGATCTAGCTCAGGTCTGAAGAAACAATCATTATTCTACCCCACCTTTGTCAAAGGCAAACATCTTTCCACTTTTGAAAACCTTGTGGAGAGAGACCTAAGATTATTACAGAAAGGTTTTTCTTTCAATACAGGTTATTGTGATAAAAAAATCAGTAATCTTAGTTATGACGAATCTATAGCTCTCAATAATCTGAAATGTAATAAATCCTTAATAATAAAAAATGCCGACAAAGGGGGAGCAGTGGTAGTACAGCATAGGGATGACTACCTTAAGGAGGCATTGCGCCAACTTCGGGATGTGTCTTCCTATGCTGTACTACCATCTGATCCTACTATAAGATACCAAAGGGAACTTAGACATTTGTTAGACTTGGGTTCAATGCTAGGTGTCCTGAATGATAATGACATGGATTATCTGTACAAACCCTTCCCTGTCACACCCGTGTTTCACCATCTCCCGAAGATTCATAAGACATTGGTCTCCCCACCTGGGAGACCAATTGTCTCCAGTATTGATTCTTTGGGAGATGGTGTCTCACGGTATGTGAATCACTTTCTACAGCCCATGGTACAAGAGCTCCCGTCCTATATTAGAGACAGTACTCATTTAATAAATACACTGGAGGACTTTAAATGGAAAAGCAATTTACTCTGGGTGACATTAGACGTTACGTCTTTATACACCGTGATATCCCACGAACATGGTTTGACTGCTGTGGATTATTTTTTAAACAAATCAGATTTATCACCAGCACAAAACACTTTTATTTTGGATGCGATTCACTTTTTACTCACTCACAATTTCTTTTTGTTTAATGGGGTTCACTATCTCCAAACACGTGGAACGGCGATGGGGACAAGCTTTGCCCCCTCCTATGCCAACCTTTTCATGGGTTGGTGGGAGCGGTTCCACGTGTTTGGAGACCTGAACATTTATAGGGAGCACATTTTATTTTATAAGAGGTATATCGATGATTTTCTGTTTGTTTGGGAGGGTGACGTCACTACTTTGCACAAATTTATTTCATCACTAAACACTAATAGCTTTAATCTCACTTTCACTTATTCGTTTCATATACAACACATAAATTATTTAGATCTTTGCTTATATGTGGACACAACTTTAAATATTCAAACTACATTATATCGGAAACCCAACTCAAGAAATACTTTTCTGAGACCCAGCAGCTGTCATCCTTCAAACATGTTCCGGGGGATACCCAAGAGTCAATTCATCAGAGCTCGGAGAAATTGCTCGAGTGAGTCTGACTATAATCATCAAGTAAATGACCTATATTTAAGGTTCCTCAATAGAGGTTACAATAAAGCGGATCTGGACAGATCACTAAAGGAAGTATCCAACTTAGACAGAAGTTTGCTGTTGAGGAAAGAACAAAGACCGAATAGGGACAATGTTAGCCCCTCATTTATTACCCCGTATAGCAAACAAGCGCCAATAATTAAAAACATCTTAAAAAAACATTGGAATGTGCTAACCCTAGATCCAGTATTGAAACCACATATCATTTCGGGTCCTAACGTAGTGTACAAAAGAGCCAAAACTTTGTCCAATAGCCTGTCCCCTAGTCTCTTTGAATCTAATGAAGATAAAAAAGCAGTTCCTAATTTACCCCTCGGTACATACTCCTGTACACATTGCAAGGTATGTTTAAAAATGAAAAATGGCAAACAATTTTGCTCATTTAATTCTGGTTTAAATTATAACATAAAATCCTTCATAAATTGCAATTCAACATTTGTAATTTACCTTCTGCAATGTGGATGTGGGCGACAATATGTCGGGAGAACAACAAGATGTTTAAAAATCAGAATTTTGGAGCATTTACGTCTAATACGGATGGGTGATCAGAGTCACCCAGTGTCTAACCATTTCCATAATTGCTCACTAGGTAACACTAACTCCTTCTCATTCCAAGGAATTGAAAAAATACCTATGCTCCCAAGAGGTGGTGACAGGACTAAGTATTTAGACAGACGTGAATCCTATTGGATTTTCACCCTAAAGACCAGAATACCCCTGGGTATGAACACAGAGTGGGATCTAAGTCATTTTTTGTGATTTTTTATGATTATTAAACGATTAATTTAGTTGACTTTATGAATATATCACAGTAAATGATTTTTATTCCCCCCCTCTTTTGATTAACAAATGTATTACCAATTATGAAATTAACATTAATAATTAAATAATTTTGATTGATTGATTACACTTTTATTTTATTAATCAATTTTTTCTTTAATAATGTAATAATTTTCTAATGAATTTTTCATTAATTCTATGTTATACTGATTTCATATATATATTTTGTTATTACAATGGTCTTCAATGATCATAGTTGTATCAAATACTGTCTGATATTGCTTAATGCTTAATATTGGTTATGCAATCCCAGTCTGTGTTCATATCTTAATTAAAGTATATAAGACACATAATAGGTATCATATTTCTCCTCTCTTAGATGTATTAGAAATTCAAAATGTATATTGTACTTCAAGTTTTCTATTTCTACAAACTGTTTTTTATCATGATGTAATAACAATATATATACATCTGTTTTACAAGCCTCCATGAACTAGCAAGGTTCTATTTCGGTCCCAGGAATGGGTATGGTATTATGACTGTATCTGTTTATTATTATAATATATTATTCAATGAAAGTATATAGATCAAATCTCTACAATAATATATATTATACCTAGACTGGGAGTCTGTGACTTAATAGTCTAATGAGTCTCTTGTTAAAACTCAGTTTGTGAAATCATATTAACCAGCCATTGATTTGGTTTTTTTAATGTTTTTTTACTGTTGTTTACATATTATGTTTCACTAATAAAGTTTTGTGTTGTAAAAAAACTTTTAGGATCACGTGACATATCCCGAACTAATGGAGATGGACTCTGCGTCAGCGTGACTGGCCTACGTGCCGCACGCTGATGACGTCATCCCTATGATGCGACGGAGGTCACGTGGCAGCCCCTGTGTACTGCCTGATACACCCTGATCCCTGTGAATGCGCGTCACCCTGCCGCGACTGCTTGCAGCTGCCGGCGCATGACGCCGCAACCCAGTTGATTAGAAGTGTTTAAGGTGGGTATAAATAGGCTGTTATTTTACTCTTGCTTCACCTTGATAAAGTACTATTGTACGAAACGCGTAGGTGCGTTCTATCTGTTCTATTTTTGTTTCCTGTATGTGTTTGCTTGCTTAATACACTTTTTGTTACTATTGCGGAGTGGCCTGGCTTTGTTTTCCCTGCTTCACATTGCAGGGCGTCTGCAGCTGTGCTCTATCTTCACCGACTATCCTATCTAGAAAATTCACCAGGGCCTCCGTGTTCGCTGGAGATCTAGCTACTTTATCCCCGTCATATAGTTTTGCGTAGAAGTCTTTGAATTCCCTTACAATTTGCTTGGGGTTGGCGGTAATTTCCCCTGATTCTCGCCGTAACGCTTGGATATTATAATTGCGTGTTTTGGAATTAATCATATTGGCTAGTAAGGTATCTGGTTTGTTTGCCTTCTCGAAAAATCTTCTCTTTGACCAACTTAACGCTTTCTCAGCCTGGGAAGTGAGCAGAAGGTTTAGTTTAGTCTGGGTGTCTTTTATTTGTTGCAGGGTCGCTGCATTGGGTAACCTTCGATGTTGTTCCCAGTGCTGCTTTAGCTCTGCTTGCACCTTAATAATTTTTGCGTTGCGCTCCTTTTTCTTGCGGGCTCCCATACTAATCAAAACCCCCCTCAGTGTTGCTTTATGTGCCTCCCAGAGGGTTATATGTGAGTCAACGCTATCTTTATTTTCACTGAAGAAGTATTTAATCTCCTCTTTAATCTTTCTCTCAAGGTCTGGGATCTTTAGCAGGGAGTCGTTTAGTTTCCAATTTGCTCTCGGTCTTTCCAGCCCTATCTGCGTGCACCTTAGCTCGATCGGTGCGTGGTCCGACCATGAAATATCATGGATCTCCGTATGGGTGACCGCGGAGACCAGTCTACTAGACACAAAGAAGTAATCGATTCTGCTAAACGAGTCGTGTGGGTGTGAATAGAAGGTGTAGAGTTTTTCTAGTGGGTGGGTTTCTCTCCATGCGTCCAATAGCTGGAGGTCTTTTAGCTCCTGCTCTAGCGCGGAAGATCCAGGGTTAGTCTTATGTTTGTGGGGCCTAGAACGATCTAGAGTTGTGTTCATAGCCACGTTGAAGTCTCCCCCTAGGATTAGGGCTCCTTCCCTGAATTTTTTTATGACGCCGAATGTCTTCTTAAAGAATTCAGCCTCGTGGGTATTTGGGGCATACAATGTGGCTATTGTTATGGGTAGTGTGTTGATGGATCCTACGAGCATCAGAAACCTACCCTCTCGATCTTTTTTTACTTTATCTACTATTAGGCCCACCCTGTTGTGAACTAAGATTGCTACACCTCGCTTCTTTTCTAGGGCGGAGGATAGGAATACTTGGTTATATTGTTTGTCAAAGTATTTGGGAGCACTAGTGGTACTGAAGTGTGTTTCCTGGAGTAGGATAAAATCTGCTCCCTTTTTTTTGTAATCAGTGAGAGCTATCTTTCGTTTACATGGGGAGTTTAGAGTTTGTGTTGTGGGATATAAATGTTAGGGGCATGTTGGTGCGGGGTACTGACCTTGTATCGTTAATGTTGCTCTTGGATGTATCGAGCCGCTACGGTGCTGCTGCTGTTCCTCTGCAGTACTCAGCATTGTGCGGAGCTTCGGCGGTGAACCACTTGTGGAGGAGACAGTGTGGGGTGGGGTGGATACAGTAGGTACATGGGAAACATGAGGGCAGGAAAAAAACACATTCAAAACACATAGTAACTTGGGAGAGTGGTCAGCGGCATAGTACCGCTTTCTCTCCCTTGCCTGTGGGTCGGTGGATCTCTGAAGCACGCCCTCCAGCTCCCTCCTTCTCCAGAGGGCCGTGTCTCTCCATACTTTTCATACAGTATTACGCTATGTATTGTGTTTCCTTTTTTTAAGCACATCTTCGTCCTCTGGAGCCAATCCCTGGTCTTCCAACTGGTTTGGTATTATATCCTTTTTACCAGCAGGCGCCTATCTAATACACATTCCTTTTTCCAGTATAGCCATACAAAGTACAAGTCCTCCAATCAGGAGAGCCGCACCATAAGCAAGAGTGCTGGTCATTGATGTAAAAATACAACGGAGCCAAGAACCAATGTCCCACGCCTCTTCAGCATGGAGGGTAGAGGCGTGTTCCTTAATATGTATTGCGATTAGACACGCCCCAAGTTCTCCTTCCCAGCGTCAGTCGTAGTCATGGAGATACTCCTATTGTGCAGGGCGCCATCGCGGTAACATAATTAAGGCCATGATCCCAGTGTGATTCTTCTCATCTGTTCCTTGTGCTGTAGATACGCCCCGCGTCCTCCTGCCCGGCGTCTGACGTCATCATGGAGATGATATCAGTCAGGGACTGTAAAGGGGCTTTAGGGGAGCTGTAGATGCCAGCAATTAGGACGGACTTAGAAAATGGGCCCCTAACTTTGATGCATAAATTTGAGATTTCTTTATTTTTCCCTTTGTCACAGGAGACCAGGTTTATTGTACACCTTTACCAGGATTATTTATTGAGCACGATAATGAAATAAATTGAGGTTTATTCACAGAAATAGACATACAGTACACACAGTGGAACACAAAATACAGACGAAAAGCACATTTACTGGGGAATACAAAATAAGTCTGTTCTAGGTGCAGGGAACTCTAAGTAAGAGTTTTCCCCTGACCGGGACTTAGCCCGAAATCCTCTGGTTCCCAAATCGACGTGAAGTTCCACACGACACCGCTCCCTTCTCTTCTGAGAACATGGACTCCTTTTGACTGGGGGTTAGCACCAAACTCCTGGTACTAACATCGTCTTGCAATCCCAACCGCGACCGCTACTTTGGATTATTAGAACTTGGCCGCCAGAAGTGGGACTTAGAATATTTACCCGGCAGACTTTTCTGAAGCCGGTTGCTCTGCTATTCGTGCAAGAGCCCTTTCAAAATCCTGCCCGCACTTCTACCACCAGAAATCTCTCCGTTCATTGGCTTGGGGTTTCTTATAGTATTTTGGAGTTCATTCACAAAATACTACTGCCAATCAGAGCGTGGGGACTTTCTCAGCAGCCAATCAAGTGAAGCCAGTCTGGAAAGCCGGGTATGCAGTGTGACGGGGGAGGGGTGCCAAGCGAGTAATAAAAGGGTCACCCCCATTAGGCACCCCCTTCCACCATCTGGGAAGTGAGGGGTTAACCCGAAATGTACTTACAATACATATATTCCCTTGCTTCACAATCAAAAGGTATGTCCCTTGGTTAGCCTATTCCCACATTTCGAGGGAATTGATGTATTTTTATTCCCCTGCCTCATGGCAAACCGTTTTATTTGTTAAGTGTTTATATTGGTACCATTATGGTGTTTGTACCTTTGCAGTGCATGCGGCAACCACATACACTGGGATCCAGGTGGGAGGGAAAGGGTTAATGTGAATTTTGTGTTTATGGCCCTTTGTCCCTTTTCCCGCCTTTGCAGGCTCCATTTTGCAGTTTCTCCATAGGTCGCCATTGGGGCTCCATATAACCATATGGAGATTCCGGCGATTTGGGCCTGATATCGTAGAAGACCAGCAGGTGGCGCCCGAGAGGAGGAGCGGCGGTTCCCCATTGTTAGTCAATGGAGCCATTCATTTCAATGTGGATTCCTCGAAGCCGACCTCCAGGAATGGGTTGGCAGCCATTAAAACCGCAGACCGCAAGAGCGGAAACATTATCTTGAAGAGAGCTTTGATCACTCCCCGGTCAAGTTCAAATTCAATTGGGGTGGGAAACTTAGGTTCTAGTGCACCCAGGAATAAAATTATTTTTGCCCCTAGACCCTAGGAACCCCCTCACACGACACCAACTGGGTAAAAGAGTTAATGACCCCGGTAAAGGGTCGCGCTCGTTATAAGGGTCGCACCATAGACACTAATGGTGGAGGTAAAAGCCGCGAGTAAAAACGGCTAAGTGTAAATATATTCTCTACTGCATAAGTAGGAATCTTCTCTCGGACTTGGATCGATTATCTCCTCTGCCACTTCGGAGAGATTTACCCCCCAGGAGGCCCCTTTTCCCACTCTTAGAGTGCTGGACAGGAAAAGAACGAGCAGCTCGGAGGAGAAGTAATGGAGTCGGACACCAGTGGTCAAAAACCTCTCCTGTTTATTAATGGTTCCAGTCAGGTTATATAGGCGAGCGAGCGTAGAAAAAAGCGTATGCGTGAGAAACTTACTTCCCTAGGATACAGGAGTCTCGTACTGGATTTGAACATTATCATAATCCACTAAAGGTATCGGGACACTGGTGGTTCTAGTTCTAGAGTTATATGTTACAGTTGGGGGACCGGGAATAGGGGCATTAATGTACAGTGAAGCATACGTGTGATTAACTGACTTAACAGAAGGCATAATCATTTTACATAAAGATGAACACATTAATTTGCAGCATGAAATAATAACAACTAATACTACAAACATGCAAGCGATGAATATCAGTCCCAATAATAATTTTCTTTCCCAACTCTCCAATCCATGCGCCTAACCCAAAAGTCCAATCAAACTGATCGACTCTCTCAGCAATGTCTGCAACAAGACTTTTGATATTGGAAATATGATTCTGCACAGGCTTTGAATGATCAGATAGATTAAAACAGCACATTCCCTCAAAATCTCGACATCCATGCTCATGTTTCAGTAAAAGATAATCAATTGCTGCACGATTTTCTAAAATTGCTTGCGTGTACCTTGTAAATCTATCATCAGTTCTTCTAGGGCATGGGAGGTATGATGCATGGGAGGTATGATTTAACCCATTGGCTACAGCACATGCCAGTTTCTTTATGGTTTTTGCTGAATACACAGCAAATCCAGGTACTCCAACAAGGGAGACTGCTAGACTTAGAATGTCAGCATCTGATAGTAGAAACACATGTGAATTGCAATCTTCAGTGACTGAAGCAGTGGATCGTTTAACTTGGGTTTGATGTGGGCCAGGTGCTACAGAGAACATCATTATCCCTAACCTGGTGAGAGTACATGGTCCCCCGGAGATGTTTCCTGGTATATATGTGTATGTAGTATTACCACAGGAAAACAACAATCCCACGGGAAGTTTAACAGAATATATATGGCTTGGTGTGTTTATTGTGTGATTACAGCTCATAGTGTTATCATCAGCTCGATTACACAGTATTTGGGTCATATTGGGGGATGCTGAGGGTGTCAATTGTACTTGTTTACATTTGCCTATTTTTTTCAGGATTGCATGTCATTTGATAACATATATTACCCTGTGTTATATTCTGGGTCGTAATTTGTGTCATATTAGCCCAATTTTCACCAATACACTGGGGGCAGTCACGACAGTATTCATATACAGAGAAATGCTGTCGCACATCATGATCTTCTGCCAAACTATCATTATTGCCTATGCTAAACACTTTTAACAAAATCTCTACTGGTGTGGGTACTGCTATTAAACAGCTTGTGATTATGTCCGTTGTGCTGGTCATATCGGATAAACAGAAATGGGACATATTCAGTACATCAACAGCCAAATGCTTCCAGATATTAGTTTTGGCTTCTGTCAGAAATGAAGCCATACGTTTGGAGCGTGTGTAATGTTTTTCTGGCAGATTGGAGAAATTAGACTGGACCTGTGGTACATGGGTTTCGCTTTCATCTTGTTCTCTGGAAAGGAGAGAAGACATTTCACCTTCCCCAGAGAAAAAAGAGCTTTCTGGTGAACTATGGTGAGTGTAGATAACAGAGGTGCTAGTATAAGTCTTAGATATTTATTTCTCATATATGTCGTACAAAACCCATACTAATAATGTAAATATGCCAAATATTGCAATAAGGTGTATACAGGTGAGCCGATTCTTCTGAAATCGTGTCTCTACTCCTTCGTGGATTTGATACGTGTTGATGATTCTTCAGTCAGCACGGCTGTACGGGTCACTGCTAGGATCGTGGTTGGAAGTCCGTAGAGAGGCTTCGTCGTCCCTCCTTTGGCGGGAATACGCTTGACCACCACTGTGTCTCCGGGCTGGAAAGGATGTGTCGGCTTATTAGAAGGGAGTGGAAGAGACGAAGAAACATCACCATAGATGCCATTCAATTTCTGTATCAAGTGATAAACATAATTCTCCTGAAATTGTTCTAGGTCTTCAACATTCTTCGGGCAATACAGCTAAACCCAGTTATAACGCGCCTCGTTATACCGCGATTCGGTTATAACGCGGTTTTCCCGTGGCTCCCGTTTTTAAAAAAAAAAAAAAAAAAAAAAAAAAAAAATTTTTAAAAAATTTTTTTTTACATTTTTTTTTTTGCACACTGCACACACTCACTGCACACACACTGCTCATTGCTCACACTGCCACACTGCACACACACTGCACACTGCACACACACTGCTCATTGCTCACACTGACACACTGCACACACTCACTGCACACACACTGCTCATTGCTCACTGCCACACTGCACACACACTGCACACTGCACACACACTGCTCATTGCTCACACTGACACACTGCACACACACTGACCACACTCACGCACACTCACACACACTTACGCACACTCACGCACACTTACAGACACTCACACACACTCACACACACACACACACACACACACACACACTTACACACACTTAGACACTCACACACACTCACACACACTTACACACACTTACACACACTTAGACACTCACACACACTCACACACACTCACACACACTCACACACACTCACACACACTTACACACTCACAGACACTCACACACACTCACACACACTTACACACACTTAGACACTCACAGACACTCACACACACTCACACACACTCACACACACTCACACACACTTACACACTCACAGACACTCACACACACTCACACACACTTACACACACTTAGACACTCACAGACACTCACAGACACTCACACACACTCACACACACTCACACACACTCACACACACTTACACACTCACAGACACTCACAGACACTCACACACACTTACACACACACTCAGACACACACTCAGACACTTACACACACTCACAGACACTTACCCACACTCACACCCATATACACACACACACTTTCTCTCCCATATATACATACACACACACTCTCTCACTCTACACAGACGGGCCGCGACCAGCACCACCACCCGCTCCCCCCCCTCCTCCCGCGCAGGCAGCGGGAGCACCGGGGACAGCGGTGGGGAGAAGAAACCCCCCGCTACAACCTCCATGCAGGCAGCATGGTTCTGAGGTAAGCGGCGACCTGAGGGACATCCCCACTCCCATCTCCTGCCCCGCGGCCTGTCCCGCGGTGACAGGGTGAAGCGGGGACAGGAGGGACATCCCCGCTCCCATCTCCTGCCCCGCGGCCTGTCCCGAGGTGACAGGGGGAAGCGGGGACAGGAGGGACATCCCCGCTCCCATCTCCTGCCCCGCGGCCTGTTCCGAGGTGACAGGGGGAAGCGGGGACAGGAGAGACATCCCCGCTCCCATCTCCTGCCCCGCGGCCTGTCCCGCGGTGACAGGGGGAAGCGGGGAGCGGAGGGACATGCCCGCTCCCATCTCCTGTCCCGCGGGATGAATATGCGCTAAAGCGCGGCGGCCATTTTTTTTTCTCGCGACCCCGTTAGTAACGCGGTGATCTCGGGGTGGACCCCGAGACCCGCGT
This sequence comes from Ascaphus truei, assembly GCF_040206685.1. Lineage (NCBI taxonomy): Eukaryota > Metazoa > Chordata > Amphibia > Anura > Ascaphidae > Ascaphus > Ascaphus truei. The sequence goes on from NC_134483.1 coordinate 545,111,825, forward strand.
TATAACGGGGTTTAGCTGTATGTACCATGAGCCCAGGGAGTTGGAAACGGCCGCCCCATTAAAATTTCAAATGGTGACAATGTGGTAGTACTATTCAGGGTCATTCTGATTTCTTAAAAACAGAGACAGAACATAAAACACAGACAGAGCTCAGTGCACATCCAGTGAAACTCATACACGGTACAGTGCCTAAATATATATGTATAAATATCTATTAAATAAAATGGTCTTTTAGTTTAATATTTTTGGTCAAAATTGTTGTAAGCCCCTGAGCCAGTAAGTAAGTATCATTCTGATTTCTGCAAGGACTGCGGGCAGGCCATCTGGCCATCTTGAAAAGGTACCATTTGTTCCCTTACGCAGTTTATCATTGATCATGCAATTGGTCCTTTCTACCTGGCCTGAAGACTGTGGGTGATATGGTATGTGAAACTTCCAATCTATAGCGAGAGTCTTAGCAACTCCTTGAGTCACCTGAGATGTAAAATGTGTTCCTCTGTCACTATTTATTTGAAGTGGGCATCCCCACCGGGGAATGATTTCTTTACAAAGTATTTTTAAAACGGTCTTTGAGCTTTCGTTCGTTGTGGGGAATGCTTCAACCCATTTGCTAAATTGATCTACAGTACCATTACCAGTAGGTACTTTAGCTTTCCTGCCGCTGTTGGCATTTGTGTGAAATCAATCTGTATTTGCTCCATTGGTCCACTAGGTGGCGGTAAATTTTCATGTTTTGCGGGTCGTGTGCCCTGCGTGTTGTTTCTGATGCATGTTAGACATCTGACTAATTGTGTCTCGACTACCTGATCAATGTCTCTTACTAAAAACAATTCCTTAATCTGATCACTTGTCGCTTTCTTTCCCTTATGCCCAATTCCATGAAAATGTGAGATTAAAATAGGGCTGGCTATTTTAGGAAAACCTATCACTGTGCCCTTAGTCCAAATCCCATTTTCATCTTTGCTCAAACCCTTTTCCTCCCATAATTCTACATCCTTTTCCTCAGCAAGTTCCTGTAACATTTTAAGATCATAATCTGGGAGATGGCATGTCATTACCATATTGAGCTGTGTGTTGTAGGCTGGAAACATAATCTGTGATTGGGCAGCCTCTTTAGCGTAAAAATCAGCCAACTCATTACCTTTGGCCTCATCTGTTTCTCCTCCAGCATGTCCTTTACATTTAACAATTGCTAGTTTACTGGGTAGCAACATGGCGTCCAGTAACTGCTCTACCAATGTGGCATGTGATATGCCCTTACCCTCGGCACTGCCAAAACCACGATTTTTCCATATCACGCCAAAATCGTGTACCACTCCGTATGCATAACGAGAGTCTGTGTAAATGGTTACCGTATTCTGTGATGATACTTTACATGCTTCTGTCAATGCTACTAACTCTGCCGCTTGAGCTGAAACAAACGGTAATGCTCCAGAACAGACTGGTGTGTCTGGTAACCTAACTACTGCAAATCCTGTCAGATATACTCCATCTGCGGGTTTAGAGCATGAACCATCTACAAACAATACATCTCCCTCCTTAAGGGGCATACTTTCTAAGTCGCTCCTTACTGACGTCGTGTTGTGTATGTTTTGTAGGCAGTCATGGTCTTCATTGTCTATGTCAGAGTTGTGCAGTAACAGGTTAGTCAGAATTTGAGCTGGACCAGTGTGTGGTGGGTGATATTTGACAGTGAGATTTGAGGTAGATGTGAGGATGGTTTCGTATACTGTTCTACGCTGTGCGGTCATATGCTGCGTAGTGAGATTCCTGAGAACATGTAGTACCTGGTGTGATTTATGCAAGGTTAGTTTGTGTGACAGCACAATAGGTTGTACTGTTTCTACCAAAATAGCGCATGCAGCCACCTGTCTTAAACATGCCGGGAACCCCTGCACAATCTCCTGACTTTTTTGTGGGGCTAAAGAAATGAGACCCCAAGGGCCAGAGGTGTGCATATGCCAACTAACTGGGGGCATGATCTAACAATGTTCCCATGTTAGCTGGCAAGGAGGGATTGGGTGGAGATAATTGTCATCCAATATCTTGCACTCAATGCCAGGGTATAGGAATCACATATAAACCAGTGTCAGTCCTATGCCCAGTGTCTTCGATTTTACCAACTACTTGATGCCTGATTGCTGTATGAATTGCCAATCCTGTACTGATTACTTCATTACCCAACCCCTAAGTAAGTGCTATATTTTGTCTGTTATTTGTATCATCTTGTGTGTTCACCTATCTAAGGAATAAACTATCTTTATTATATCTAAGTCGTGTTCAATGCAACCCAGAGACTTTGTGTATGTTATATCCTATCACAAGTTACTGGGACATGCAGGAAATCTGAAATTGCCATGGGACATGTGCAAGTTTGCCATCTCTGTCCCTGACTACCTCATGCCACCCACTGGGTCAGGCTCCTCCAGGTCTGGTAGGACAAATGGCAGCCCGGAGGACTACCATTGATCCCAGGAAGTGGGTACTTGAGCCTTTCCCTGTTACCCAAATGGCTTTCACACTTCAGGCATCCTTTCATCTCCGATGTCCATCAGACTTAATGGGTCAACTTGGTAGCCATGGTAGCCTGTTTGAACACTGGTTCCAAAAGTCCCAGCTCATATACAGTGCACAACAGTACATACAGCACTATCACAGTATTAATAAAATATCTTTTAATACCTGTCTAAGTCTCTGGGTATGGGGAATAGAATAGAAAGCTGCACTTTTATTTCTACTAGCCTGTATTCCCCCCACACACACTATCTACTGGACTCTGAGAGTCCCCTCACAAACTTATCTACAGTTGGAGCACCCAAAAATCCAATACTGTTTCTGGGCCCCCTGGGCATTAACTGGGTGTCCCCCTTAATCTAGGGACTCCTCATAGTTACCGGGACACTTTCCATCCCTTTGCCCCATTTACCTTTCTGGGCTGTGCTGAAGCAGGGTATCCTAGTGGTGAGTCGAGCAAGAGCTTTCAAGGGGAGATATTGCCAGGACAATGTGCCTACATGTATCCGAGAATCAGGCATGCTTCCCGGGTACATTTTTAGGGGAACCGACAACTCCAGACCCCAACATCCTAGGCACATTCTGATAACAATTCCTCCGCAAACCCCCCCTTGAAACTCTTAATATCCTAGAAATCCCTGCTCGCTGGCATGCCCAGAAACGAAAAACACATACAATACTTTTATTACATGTTATGCATTGAAGGGATACAATATTACTGAGCCCAAGAGCTAACTCTATTGAACCCTTATACCCGGATCAGGGGTTACCAAAACTGGCTTAACCTTTATTTGAGAGCCTGGTTACCCCCTACCATCACAGGGGACTCAGAGTCCAGACTGAGTCCAAGGGAAAATGTGTGGGGAATAAGGCAGATAAAAATAAAACTACAGTATTTTTTCTTTTCTGGCTCCTGAAGAAGGTGGTTGCGGTGCCAGACCCTTACCAGACCATCTGTGCCTTTTATACGGTAGACCGTGAGGCCCGGCATTTGCAACACGACTTCAAATACACCGTCAAACCAACGGTCAGCGAGTTTGTTTCCCGGGAATCCCTAGGCTGCGGCGTAGCACTGCATCTCCAGAACGTATTTCCCGGTGTCTGACCGTGTGGTCATAGCGCCTCTTGTTGTTGGCGTTGAGTCGAGTAGCGGACTTCTCGGCTTGCTGGTAAGCCAGTTGCAGGTTTTCCTGAAGCCTTTGCACGTATTTGAAGTGTGTTGCATTGTGTATCCTGTCTTTTGACAATCACAGACGTACATCCACTGGCAGGCTGGCTTCTCGCCCTAACATAAGGAAGTATGGGGAGAATCCCATGGACTCGTGTCAAGTACAGTTGTACATACGTCCGTTTCTGAGGCACATGGGACATGTAGTCCCTGTCTATGAGCCTTTCCCTCTTGGCCACCGCTTTGCGCTTCTCTTGCGGATGCGCAAAGCTCCTCCAGTGCCGCCGCACTCAGGGCATATCTGCGCATGCGCAAAATGGCAGCTCCCTGCACTTGTAGCCTCCGTGGGACTTTGGCTACCTGATCGCCACTCCGGAGCATCGGCACTGCCTCAGGTCCCTCCCCGCACTCACCGATGTGCGTGCACGCTACCGCCGACAGCCGTGTACCCCCGCAACACTCCCGGCACGCGCCGCCACAGCGGAGGCAAGGGGGGGGCAGAGGGAGACCTGGCCACACGTATAACTAAGCGTATTAACACTTAAGGATTCAGCGCTGGAGCGCTCAAATCACTACAAACTTTTTTCATACTTGCATATGTCTTTTGGCTATTTCAGATTTCCCGCTGACCCGGCTTTTCTAGCCGACTTGGCTCTGATTGGCTTCTTGGGAAAGTTCCCACGCGTTGGTTGGCTGTTCAGTTTTGTGAATGAAACTCAGAATACTATAAGAATCGATGAGCCAATCGGATTCGGGGTTCCGGGTAGTAAGAGCGCGGGCAGATTTTTCAAAGTTGCTTCTGTGTGAATAGCAGAGCAACCGGCTTCGATTTTGAGCCAGAAAAGCCTGCCCGCCTAAGCCTAGGTCCCGACTTTTGCGCCCAAGTTCTCAGAAACGATCGTAGAGGACACTGCCGATTTGAGTTCCAGGAGATTTGGACTAACATCAGAAGAGAACGTAGCGGTGGCGTGTGGAACTTTATGCCGATTTGGGTTCCAGGAGATTCCGGGCTACAGTAAGTCCCGGTCAGGGTAAAACTCTCCCATAGAGATCCCTGCACCTAGGAAAGTCTAGAAAGCCTTTTCTACCACCATCAGATTATATACTTGAATCTAGTCTATATAGCTATAAAGACTGAGTCAGGATACCTTGATTGGCCTTTGATACTATGGAGAAGACGTACCTTCAGGTTTCCAGGTCCCGGGATCCATGTTTGTTAAAACTAGTACATAACCCAACATCTTCATTATTGCTTCTGCGTCTGCAAGAACAAACAGTTACCACTGCGATCCATACAGAGACAATCTTCAGAGGAAGAAACACATGAAAAAAAACCATTTCTAATAATATGCAGAATGTCATCTTTATACTTATACTAATATTTTGCTTATTTCTCCTTTGAATAATATAGATGTAGTCAGGTCCCCTCCGGTTCCCCGGTGTTGCATACACTCGCGGTTAGAGAGTGGACATGCACGTGCATGCGCTGACCAGTGACTGCCTCCGCATTATATTCTCTAACCGCGAGTGTATGCGGTAGTCTGCTCATGCTAAAATATACAGGGTAAAAGTGCCCCGACGGTCATTTTAAGCCTCCATGTGCAGTGTTTAGAAGGGAAGTGCTCAATTGATAGAAGTACTGTATTTTAGTTGCCTGCAGCAACATTCAAGCTGCGCTGCTGTGTACAGCCTTTTACATAGCAGCACAAAGGTTTACTTTATGTGCCATTACAGCTAGCCCTCTGATATATGACAAGTGATAATTCAATAGCATTAGTGTCTTCTTGACCAAGGTTGATCCACCTACTCACTGCCTACAGTCTGTATAACTTACCTCTGACAACAGCCACGTAGGTTACTGCCGGACACCACACTCCTGTAGCACATCACTTTAAGGTTACCTTAGGTCACCCTGACACCTAGCTAGGCTTACCATCGTTTACAGAGAGGAAGCACAGCTGACTGCACCAACAACTACTGATATACACAATACATTTGCTCCTCGTGTATATCAGTTACTACGGGTCACATCTACCACCTTAATTAAGGGCTTACGCAGATTCTGCTAGCATGTGATATGTAGTCTCCATACCTATCTGAGCACACCCATCAGCACACACTCATTACACAGGTCCACACTAGGATTTCTGTGTTGTTCTGTTACCAGTGTTTCATATAAGACATACTTGGTACACACGATTCCGTCTGATCCGGAGCCAATACGGCTATTATTATTCAGGATCAACCTACCTCCAGTACGTTGCTAAAACATTTATATTTTAATATATGATGCTATCAATAAAAATTATGTTTTAAATCATTCACTCATCATCAGAGCGTGAGCCTGAGTGCTACACTGGGTTCTCTCTCTTCTGTTTACTGAACTGCATTCTCTGCAGAAAAGTACGAAAGATGTTAACGTACCTTCTATCCCACACACATATTTAGCAGTACATAGCAGTTTATATTCTATTACAAAAATGAAGGTGACTGAGGGTATTTTTTTTTTATCATCCCTACCTTCCATGTAACATGAAAATGCTGCACTGTATAATGATAACAGGTATAACACAGTATACAACCTTCCAGCTCTTTAGACACCTGATTTAGCTGCCCTCACCAGCACTGAAGGAGTTACATATTTAGTTACAGATTTGGACTAACATCAGAAGAGAACGTAGCGGTGGCGTGTGGAACTTTATGCCGATTTGGGTTCCAGGAGATTCCAGGCTACAGTAAGTCCCGGTCAGGGTAAAACTCTCCCATAGAGATCCCTGCACCTAGGAAAGTCTAGAAAGCCTTTTCTACCACCATCAGATTTTATACTTGAATCTAGTCTATATAGCTATAAAGACTGAGTCAGGATACCTTGATTGGCCTTTGATACTATGGAGAAGACGTACCTTCAGGTTTCCAGGTCCCGGGATCCATGTTTCTTAAAACTAGTACATATCCCAATATCTTCAGTATTACTTCTGCGTCTGCAAGAACAAACAGTTACCACTGTGATCCGTACAGAGACAATCTTCAGAGGAAGAAACACATGAAAAAAACCATTTTTAATAATATGCAGAATGTCATCTTTATACTTATACTATTATTTTGCTTATTTCTCCTTTGAATAATATAGATGTCAGGTCCCCTCCGGTTCCCCGGTGTTGCATACACTCGCGGTTAGAGAGTGGACATGCACGTGCATGCGCTGACCAGTGACTGCCTCCGCATTATATTCTCTAACCGCGAGTGTATGCGGTAGTCTGCTCATGCTAAAATATACAGGGTAAAAGTGCCCCGACGGTCATTTTAAGCCTCCATGTGCAGTGTTTAGAAGGGAAGTGCTCAATCGATAGAAGTACTGATTTTTAGTTGCCTGCAGCAACATTCAAGCTGCGCTGCTGTGTACAGCCTTTTACATAGCAGCACAAAGGTTTACTTTATGTGCCATTACAGCTAGGCCTCTGATATATGACAAGTGATAATTCAATAGCATTAGTGTCTTCTTGACCAAGGTTGATCCACCTACTCACTGCCTACAGTCTGTATAACTTACCTCTGACAACAGCCACGTACGTTACTGCCGGACACCACACTCCTGCAGCACAGCACTTTAAGGTTACCTTAGGTCACCCTGATACCTAGCTAGGCTTACCATCGTTTACAGAGAGGAAGCACAGCTGATTGCACCAACAACTACTGATATACACAATACATTTGCTCCTCGTGTATATCAGTTACTACGGGTCACATCTACCACCTTAATTAAGGGCTTACGCAGATTCTGCTAGCATGTGATATGTAGTCTCAGTACCTATCTGAGCATACCCATCAGCACACACTCATTACACAGGTCCACACTAGGAGTTCTGTGTTGTTCTGTTACCAGTGTTTCATATTAGACATACTTGGTACACACGATTCCGTCTGATCCGGAGCCAATACGGCTATTATTATTCAGGATCAACCTACCTCCAGTACGTTGCTCCAACATTTATATTTTAATATATTGCTATCAATAAAAATTATGTTTTAAATCATTCACTCATCATCAGAGCGTGAGCCTGAGTGCTACACTGGGTTCTCTCTCTTCTGTTTACTGAACTGCATTCTCTGCAGAAAAGTACGAAATATGTTAACGTACCTTCTATCCCACACACATATTTAGCAGTACATAGCAGTTTATATTCTATTACAAAAATGAAGGTGACTGAGGGTATTTTTTTTTTATCATCCCGACCTTCCATGTAACATGAAAATGCTGCACTGTATAATGATAACAGGTATAACACAGTATACATAATAGTGTATTTGTAATGGTGCTCAATAGTGCTGGGACTATGTGAAAGGAGGGGAGTGTGCTGGGTGATAATTGTATTTTGCAATAGTACTGTGCCTTTAAATGGGCATAAGGTACCCTGAACGTAGGAGTGGGTTGCCAAAGACAGCCCTCTCTTTCCTCATTAGGTAGCCCCAGGTTAAGTACTCACTGAGTCTTCTTTCTTCCCCAGTCTCCCCTCCAGAGCGTGCAGCTGTATTAGAGTGTAGATCCAAAGCCAGGGTGTGCAGCTGCACACCCTGGCTTTGGATAACACAGTATACAACCTTCCAGCTCTTTAGACACCTGATTTAGCTGCCCTCACCAGCACTGAAGGAGTTACATATTTAGTTACAGATTTGGACTAACATCAGAAGAGAACGTAGCAGTGGCGTGTGGAACTTTATGCCGATTTGGGTTCCAGGAGATTCCGGGCTACAGTAAGTCCCGGTCAGGGTAAAACTCTCCCATAGAGATCCCTGCACCTAGGAAAGTCTAGTTTTCGACCGCAGTCCCAAAGTAAGTGTGTCTTTGTGTCTGTATTTTGTGTATCATTGTGTGTAAGTGAATGTATGCCGAATAAATTACAATTTATTCAATTTTCGTGTTTTGCTCAATGAGTGATCCTGGTAAAAAGGTGTAAATAACCTGGTCTCCCGTGACAATATGCAAATTGTTTTGTATTTTGAGTCATCAGACCAAGCTGGTGAAAAGTCATAATATTGGTCTGCTTGTAATTGCATCAGTGCCATTTTTTCTCAGTTAGCCTTTACTCGCTGCGCCGCGCCTTCTCAGCCTTTACTCGCCTCGCCGCTCCTTCTCAGCCTTTACTCGCTGCGCCGCTCCTTCTCAGCCTTTACTCGCTGCGCTGCTCCTTCTCAGCCTTTACTCGCTGCGCCGCTCCTTCTCAGCCTTTACTCGCTGCGCCGCGCCTTCTCAGCCTATACTCGCTGCGCCGCTCCTTCTCAGCCTTTACTCGCTGCGCCGCTCCTTCTCAGCCTTTACTCGCTGCGCCGCTCCTTCTCAGCCTTTACTCGCTGCGCCGCTCCTTCTCAGCCTTTACTCGCTGCGCCGCTCCTTCTCAGCCTTTACTCGCTGCGCCGCTCCTTCTCAGCCTTTACTCGCTGCGCCGCTCCTTCTCAGCCTTTACTCGCTGCGCCGCTCCTTCTCAGCCTTTACTCGCTGCGCCGCTCCTTCTCAGCCTTTACTCGCTGCGCCGCTCCTTCTCAGCCTTTACTCGCTGCGCCGCTCCTTCTCAGCCTTTACTCGCTGCGCCGCTCCTTCTCGGCCTTTACTCGCTGCGCCGCTCCTTCTCGGCCTTTACTCGCTGCGCCGCTCCTTCTCGGCCTTTACTCGCTGCGCCGCTCCTTCTCGGCCTTTACTCGCTGCGCCGCTCCTTCTCGGCCTTTACTCGCTGCGCCGCTCCTTCTCGGCCTTTACTCGCTGCGCCGCTCCTTCTCGGCCTTTACTCGCTGCGCCGCTCCTTCTCGGCCTTTACTCGCTGCGCCCCTCCTTCTCGGCCTTTACTCGCTGCGCCGCTCCTTCTCGGCCTTTACTCGCTGCGCCCCTCCTTCTCGGCCTTTACTCGCTGCGCCGCTCCTTCTCGGCCTTTACTCGCTGCGCCGCTCCTTCTCAGCCTTTACTCGCTGCGCCGCTCCTTCTCAGCCTTTACTCGCTGCGCCGCTCCTTCTCAGCCTTTACTCGCTGCGCCGCTCCTTCTCAGCCTTTACTCGCTGCGCCGCTCCTTCTCAGCCTTTACTCGCTGCGCCGCTCCTACTCAGCCTTTACTCGCTGCGCCGCTCCTTCTCAGCCTTTACTCGCTGCGCCGCTCCTTCTCAGCCTTTACTCGCTGCGCCGCTCCTTCTCAGCCTTTACTCGCTGCGCCGCTCCTTCTCAGCCTTTACTCGCTGCGCCGCTCCTTCTCAGCCTTTACTCGCTGCGCCGCTCCTTCTCAGCCTTTACTCGCTGCGCCGCTCCTTCTCAGCCTTTACTCGCTGCGCCGCTCCTTCTCAGCCTTTACTCGCTGCGCCGCTCCTTCTCAGCCTTTACTCGCTGCGCCGCTCCTTCTCAGCCTTTACTCGCTGCGCCGCTCCTTCTCAGCCTTTACTCGCTGCGCCGCTCCTTCTCAGCCTTTACTCGCTGCGCCCCTCCTTCTCAGCCTTTACTCGCTGCGCCGCTCCTTCTCAGCCTTTACTCGCTGCGCCCCTCCTTCTCAGCCTTTACTCGCTGCGCCGCTCCTTCTCAGCCTTTACTCGCTGCGCCGCTCCTTCTCAGCCTTTACTCGCTGCGCCCCTCCTTCTCAGCCTTTACTCGCTGCGCCGCTCCTTCTCAGCCTTTACTCGCTGCGCCGCTCCTTCTCAGCCTTTACTCGCTGCGCCCCTCCTTCTCAGCCTTTACTCGCTGCGCCGCTCCTTCTCAGCCTTTACTCGCTGCGCCGCTCCTTCTCAGCCTTTACTCGCTGCGCCGCTCCTTCTCAGCCTTTACTCGCTGCGCCGCTCCTTCTCAGCCTTTACTCGCTGCGCCGCTCCTTCTCAGCCTTTACTCGCTGCGCCGCTCCTTCTCAGCCTTTACTCGCTGCGCCGCTCCTTCTCAGCCTTTACTCGCTGCGCCGCTCCTTCTCAGCCTTTACTCGCTGCGCCGCTCCTTCTCAGCCTTTACTCGCTGCGCCGCTCCTTCTCAGCCTTTACTCGCTGCGCCGCTCCTTCTCAGCCTTTACTCGCTGCGCCGCTCCTTCTCAGCCTTTACTCGCTGCGCCGCTCCTTCCCAGCCTTTACTCGCTCCGCCGCTCCTTCTCAGCCTTTACTCGCTGCGCCGCTCCTTCTCAGACTTTACTCACTGCGCCGCTCCTTCTCAGCCTTTACTCGCTGCCCCGCTCCTTCTCAGCCTTTACTCGCTGCGCTGCTCCTTCTCAGCCTTTACTCGCTGCGCCCCTCCTTCTCAGCCTTTACTCGCTGCGCTGCTCCTTCTCAGCCTTTACTCGCTGCGCCCCTCCTTCTCAGCCTTTACTCGCTGCGCTGCTCCTTCTCAGCCTTTACTCGCTGCGCCGCTCCTTCTCAGCCTTTACTCGCTGCGCCCCTCCTTCTCAGCCTTTTCTCGCTGCGCCCCTCCTTCTCAGCCTTTACTCGCTGCACCGCTCCTTCTCAGCCTTTACTCGCTGCGCCGCTCCTTCTCAGCCTTTACTCGCTGCGCCGCTCCTTCTCAGCCTTTACTCGCTGCGCCGCTCCTTCTCAGCCTTTACTCGCTGCACCGCTCCTTCTCAGCCTTTACTCGCTGCGCCGCTCCTTCTCAGCCTTTACTCGCTGCGCCCCTCCTTCTCAGCCTTTTCTCGCTGCGCCGCTCCTTCTCAGCCTATACTCGCTGCGCCGCTCCTTCTCAGCCTTTACTCGCTGCGCCGCTCCTTCTCAGCCTTTACTCGCTGCGCCGCTCCTTCTCAGCCTTTTCTCGCTGCGCCCCTCCTTCTCAGCCTTTACTCGCTGCGCCACTCCTTCTCAGACTTTACTCGCTGCGCCGCTCCTTCTCAGCCTTTACTCGCTGCGCCGCTCCTTCTCAGCCTTTACTCGCTGCGCCCCTCCTTCTCAGCCTTTACTCGCTGCGCCGCTCCTTCTCAGCCTTTACTCGCTGCGCCGCTCCTTCTCAGCCTTTACTCGCTGCGCCGCTCCTTCTCAGCCTTTACTCGCTGCACCGCTCCTCCGGCTGTCACCAAAGCTATCAGGAAAAATCTTAGCCTTTTCTTCCACCATCAGATTTTATACTAGAATCTAGTCTATATAGCTATAAAGACTGAGTCAGGATACCTTGATTGGCCTTTGATACTATGGAGAAGACGTACCTTCAGGTTTCCTGGTCCCGGGATCCATGTTTCTTAAAGTTAGTAAATATTCCAACATCTTCATTATTTCTTCTGCGTCTGTAAGAACAAACAGTTACCACTGTGATCCGTACAGAGACAATCTTCAGAGGAAGAAACACATTGAAAAAAAACATTTCTAATAATATGCAGAATGTCATCTTTATACTTATACTAATATTTTGCTTATTTCTCCTTTGAATAATATAGATGTAGCCAGGTCCCCTCCGGTTCCCCGGTGTTAAACCTATCCACTCCTTACCTCTGTTGCTGCAGGGGCTAATGTGGGTGGTGACAGGTTCGCCTGAGGCTCCGGCGGCCCTCTCTGCAGGGCGCCGCCAGTTTTGGGCAAGGTTGCGCAAGCGCAGGGATCGCCAAAGGTTGTGGTGGCCATTTTGAGTGTTGCGCATGCGCAGTGTACTATGCGCATGTGGTGGCCCATAGGAATAGGCTCTGTGGGTACTACAAGCCCCATAGTGCTTAGAGGCAGGAGTACCACATGACACCAGGGAGCCAATGTTGCGGCCAGATCTCCTGCAGGAGGCGATACTATTTCACACTCTGAACCAGGAAGAGACAGTCGGTGCTGGGACAGGATATGGGTTACAGCCGTGCGAGGTGTGTGGGTTACAGCCGTGCGAGGTGTGTGGGTTACAGCTGTCCAAGGTGTGTGGGTTACAGCCGAGCGAGGTGTGTGGGTTACACCCGTGCGAGGTGTGTGGGTTACCCCCGTGCGAGGTGTGTGGGTAGTTGTACCTCTTAGTTATTATAAAGTGGTTAAGATATACGTTGCAAGTAAAGATTATTGCAATTTTACCCAGTGTGTTAGTATTGTTAATTGGTTCTGCGAGGGGCTCCTCCCACTGCGCTGGGATCCCTCTCAGGAGGAGGCCCTGCACCAATACCGTTATTATTGCACCTCAGGCTCCCCGTGGCGGAGGCTCAGGCTCCTTGTGAGCCAACAGGTAAAGGCAGCACCAGTAGCCATCTTGTTTAGTAGCCATCTTGTTTAGGGGGAAACAGGGCTACATATATCTACCATGTTGGAGCAAAATGGAGAAGAGAGTCTTGCAGCCGCCGCACCTGTAACGTCAGTGAGGAATCCATGTTCCAGCAGCGGATCAACGAGGGCTGAAGATTAGGATGATGGTGAAATATGGTCTATATCTTTACAGAGTGACATGACTACATTTAATGTCAAACATTGTTGGACAGGAACTGTTGTCTCGAAGAACTCGCAGAGGAAATGTTGAATGTGAGGTATACCCAACCACTGGTGGGACTACATGGTCCTGAATGTCACATCCTCCCGCAGTTACTGACCATATCCTTATTAATAACAAGGGACAACTTCATATTTTACATAAAAACGTTGAAACATAATTTGGTTTCTCTTATTTACCTTTCTCAGGATCACCGACAAAATTGGGAACATAATTTACTGGACCTGTCTGAACTGCATTCTCTGGTAGAGGCAAAAGGGGGCCCCTGCTGCAGCCACAATAGAATAGAATAGTGAGCGGTGAGGCGCATGCGCGACGGGAACGGAGATGGCAGCCTAAACTGAGCGCTCCGATACCCGCCGGCAATAAATACATAAATAACACCGCAAAACTCAACGAAAGCACACACAAACAGTGGGAATTGCCAGAAATAAACATTAAGCATTAGAATATATGGCGGCCATGAGATAAAAGTCCAAACAGAAAGTGGATGTTCGCAATTACTTTGTGGGAGCGAAAAAGACACAGGAGACAGACAGCATGGCGGCGTCTGACTCCGACTCTGCTCCGGAGCTGGAGATAGCAACGGAAGAGCCGACAGGGGCCCTGAAGAGGGAAATAGCACAACTCCTCTCCGATCTTAAAACCTTTTTCCGCAGGGAAGTGGATCAATTAAGGAAGGACATACTTAGTATTGGGGCTCGTACGCATGATCTGGAGGAGAAAATGGATGAGTCCACCCGATGCCAGACTGCAACAGATGCCAGGGTCTCCATCCTCGAGAGAAAAGTGGCGGAGCTAGAGGAACGCCACGAGGACAGTGAGAATAGAGATAGACGTAACAACCTGAGAGTTAGGGGGATCCCAGAGGAGATCCTGGACCCCGAACTGTTACTGAACCGGTGGATGACCTCCATAATGCCAGGGAAAACTGAAGCAGAGCTGGTTATGGACAGGTGCCACCGCGCATTAAGGGCCCGTCCACTACCTAATAATCCACCCAGAGAGTGATCCTGGTAAAAAGGTGTAAATAGCCTGGTCTCCCGTGACAATATGCAAATTGTTTTGTATTTTGAGTCATCAGACCAAGCTGGTGAAATGTCATAATTTTGGTCTGCTCATCAGTGCCATTTTTTCTCAGTTAGCCTTTACTCGCTGCGCCGCTCCTTCTCAGCCTTTACTCGCTGCGCCCCTCCTTCTCAGCCTTTACTCGCTGCACCGCTCCTCCGGCTGTCACCAAAGCTATCAGGAAAAATCTTAGCCTTTTCTACCACCATCAGATTATATACCTGAATCTAGTCTATATAGCTATAAAGACTGAGTCAGTATACCTTGATTGGCCTTTGATACTATGGAGAAGACGTACCTTCAGGTTTCCTGGTCCCGGGATCCATGTTTCTTAAAGTTAGTAAATATTCCAACATCTTCATTATTTCTTCTGCGTCTGCAAGAACAAACAGTTACCACTGTGATCCGTACAGAGACAATCTTCAGAGGAAGAAACACATTGAAAAAAAACATTTCTAATAATATGCAGAATGTCATCTTTATACATATACTAATATTTTGCTTATTTCTCCTTTGAATAATATAGATGTAGCCAGGTCCCCTGCGGTCCCCCGGTGTTGCACCTATCCACTCCTTACCTCTGTTGCTGCAGGGGCTAGTGTGGGTGGTGACAGGTTCGCCTGAGGCTCCGGCGGCCCTCTCTGCAGGGCCCCACCAGTTTTGGGCAAGGTTGCGCAAGCGCAGGGAGCGCCAAGAGTTGTGGTGGCCATTTTGAGTGTGCGCATGCACAGTGTACTATGCGCATGTGGTGGCCCATAGGAATAGGCTCTGTGGGGACTACAAGCCCCATAGTGCTTAGGGGCAGGAGTACCACATGACACCAGGGAGCCAATCTTGCAACCAGATCTCCTGTAGGAGGCGATACTATTTCACACTCTGAACCAGGAAGAGACAGTCGGTGCTGGAACAGGATATGGGTTACAGCCGTGCGAGGTGTGTGGGTTACAGCCGTCCAAGGTGTGTGGGTTACAGCCGTGCGAGGTGTGTGGGTTGCAGCCGTGCGAGGTGTGTGGGTTACAGCCGTGCGAGGTGTGTGGGTTGCAGCCGTGCGAGGTGTGTGGGTTACAGCCGTGTGAGGTGTGTGGGTTACAGCCGTGCGAGGTGTGTGGGTTACAGCCGTGCGAGGTGTGTGGGTTACAGCCGTGCGAGGTGTGTGGGTTACAGCCGTGTGGGGTGTGTGGGTTACAGCCGTGCGAGGTGTGTGGGTTACAGCCGTGCGAGGTGTGTGGGTTACACCCGTGCGAGGTGTGTGGGTAGTTGTACCTCTTAGTTATTATAGAGCGGTTAAGATATATGTTGCAAGTAAAGATTATTGCTATTTTACCCTGTGTGTTAGTACTGTTAATTGATCCTGCGAGGGGCTCCTCCCACTGCGCTGGGATCCCTCTCAGGAGGAGGCCCTGCACCAATACCGTTATTATTGCACCTCAGGCTCCCCGTGGCGGAGGCTCAGGCTCCTTGTGAGAGAAAAAAGGTAAAGGCAGCACCAGTAGCCATCTTGTTTAGGGGGAAACAGGGCTACATATATCTACTATGTTGGAGCAAAATGGGGAAGAGAGTCTTGCAGCCGCCGCACCTGTAAGGTCAGTGAGGGATCCATGATCCAGCAGCGGATCAACGAGGGCTGAAGATTACAATGATGGTGAAATATGGTCTATATCTTTATAGAGTGACATGACTACATTTAATGTCAAACATTGTTGGACAGAAACTGTTGTGTCGAAGAACTCGCAGAGGAAATGTTGAATGTGAGGTATACCCAACCACTGGTGGGACTACATGGTCCTGAATGTCACACCCTCCCGCAGTTACTGACCATATCCTTATTAATAACAAGGGACAACTTCATATTTTACATAAAAACGTTGAAACATAATTTGGTTTCTCTTATTTACCTTTCTCAGGATCACCGACAAAATTGGGAACATAATTTACTGGACCTGTCTGAACTGCATTCTCAGGTAGAGGCAATAGGGGGGGCCCTGCTGCAGCCACGATAGAATAGAATAGTGAGCGGTGCTTAGGGTGTGGATACGGTAGTAAACAGAAGAGAGAGAACTCAGTGTAGCACTCAGGCTCACGCTCTGATGATGAGTGAATGATTTAAAACATAATTTTTATTGATAGCATCATATATTAAAATATAAATGTTGGAGCAACGTACTGGAGGTAGGTTGATCCTGAATAATAATAGCCGTATTGGCTCCGGATAAGACGGAATCGTGTGTACCAGGTATGTCTTATATGAAACACTGGTAACAGAACAACACAGAAATCCTAGTGTGGACCTGTGTAATGAGTGTGCGCTGATGGGTGTGCTTAGATAGGTACTGAGACTACATATCACATGCTAGCAGAATCTGCGTAAGCCCTTAATTAATGTGGTAGATGTGACCCGTAGTAACTGATATACACGAGGAGCAAATGTATTGTGTATGTAACGGCTGGACCCCCCTTGTCTGACCCACCCAATCTCACATTGGCCCGTGTGGTCTAACCGGTCCCCATTACAAGGTCGTGTGTGGTGGTGCACCTGCTAGTAACAGGACTCCTGAGTCTCCCGCTTGGTGTTATAGAGGATGGCAGCAGGACAGCTATCTGAGGTAGTGGTTACGAGTCCAACTTACTTCATGTGCAGCGCCTCCACCTCATCAGGATCTATGCTTCCGCAGGGAGATGGTCCTGGTGAGGAATTCCTTCTCGGTGGTGACCGCCACTGCAGAGTAATCTCACACTCACACAGCGGGGGTATCTTCGAACAAGGCATCTTTATTATATGCTTGGATGTAGCAGACTGCCCCATGCAGCTGCCGGCTCTAGCCGCACATCTCTCCGTGCTGTCCCTTTGCCAGGTACGCCCTCCAGTATTGAAGTGGGATTCCCTTTCTCCTAGGGAGATCACCACTGCGCCAGGTCCCTGGACACAGTGTGGCTTAGACAGACTTGATTGGTCACTCTGCTACCGCTAGTTACTGCACTAGGGTCACAAAAGTATTCCTGCAATCCCTTATGCAGGAAGATACATTTTACCAGCTGCTTCTCTGCCAACCTTGCAACAACACTAACTGACAGGGTGTGTCTTATATACTTCAGGAGGCAGGCGCATCTCTGATGTCACTATCCAGAGACTCAGAGCATACAGCCACTCCCCTCCATACATAGGACACTACACCAAGGTTTGAGGGAAAACCTCCATAACTACTGCTGGCAGGCCTGTACTTTCCAGGACTTACTGCCAACAGGGAAGATGTATGCAGTCATTATTATGCATGGCTACATACTCCCCCTGGTTAATACCCACCGTCCCGGCTGGGACCTAAATTTGATGTACCTTGCGCCAGGAAACACTGCAAAAGAACACACAAATAACATGACAAACATCATCAC
Organism: Ascaphus truei; assembly: GCF_040206685.1. Taxonomy (NCBI): domain Eukaryota; kingdom Metazoa; phylum Chordata; class Amphibia; order Anura; family Ascaphidae; genus Ascaphus; species Ascaphus truei. The sequence continues at coordinate 545,129,344 of NC_134483.1, forward strand.
ATTGACATAATAATGCAAGCCCATCTCACTCACTGACCAGCAGTGAGCACTAAAGAAAAAGCAGACCACTCTAATTTGGCACTCAATAATAATGTCGAGGATCTGGCTTCTTCACCTCCCGCCCCGCGGCATCATGCACAGTCACGCTGTATTCCCGTGGTACCCCTCGCTCATTGCAATACACCACTTTGTGCATGTACACACTGCGTCCTATCTTCCAGACCCGCATAAGTTGGGACACACTCTGCTCGGCCTGAATTCCTTTAATGGCTCCCCCTTTATCTACGATATAGTGCTGGATATCGTTTTTAAGCCATCTCTCCCTATTTTCCTCTATCTCTCTCATTAGAGGTTCTGGGACATACGGGTAATCAAGCCCATGTGACTTTCTGTATTTTGCCGCAACAGCCCGTTCAGCTCGGCAAGCCCTAGTCAACTTACTGTCGCCAGCCACCCCGGGCAGCACCCATGACAGGGGCTCATCGGTCTCTACCGGGTCATCCAACCCTGCGGATCCCTTTGGGATAATAAGGCCTGCCTGGATGCGATCCTACCTTACCCTTAGGGCCCTAAGGTATGCCTCGTCATCAAAGTCACCGGCAGCCCACCAGTGATCAACCACCCCCTCCCTTTCTAGGATAAATCGGGTGCGATCGAACCAAGCGACATACCCCTCGTACAACGGGGCCCACCACCTAGTCTCCTTCCGTTCTTCGGAGCTAGGTTCTATAGACTCCTCTATCGACTCCTCATCAGGCCCACCCGAAGATACCCCGGACGTACCCTCAGATCGCCCCACTTGGCTCTTACTCTGTGACCAGTGTCCGCCCTCCAGACCCAGCGCACTATAACTCTCACTGGCCATTGACCCACGTCGAGAAATCCTCCCTCCACCCTCCGATCCATCATCAGACGTTCCCCAGTCCAGGCTTCCAGTCCATTCTTGGATAGGACCCCGGGAATCCCCTGACACCCCCAAACTAGAAGTGGACCCGAATGACGGAGTGACGGGGACAGGGGCTTTAACTAGGGCCTTGGGGCTAACCTTGGGAGGGGACGGGGTTGAGGGACGGGACCGAACAGTAGGTATTGACAGGGTTACGACCTGCTCTCCAGCAATACCTGCCTTAACTTTGCCACAAAGTCCTTTCTTGAATCCAGCAGCTGGGCTTCTTGTTCTGCGACTCGAACGCCCGCTCCCCCTGGTAGTAGGGGATCGGCTTCCGCTGCTCGACCGCAGAGGCGCTGGCATCTCCCACTCGATGCCGCTCTGCTCGTTCGGACTCTCCTCCGCACACGCACGTGCTGCGACGCCATCTTGGGTTGGATCCCCAATCAGGATCTCTTCCTCCACAAGGACATCTGGCAACGCCCGTCTGCTGCGCGATCCAGTCTGGCTCTGGACTCGCTCTTCCTTCTCCTCCACCCCCTGATTCTGCGATAGGCACGGTGTCGTCTTATTACCTCGCAGGGTCGGGTGGATCGACCTCCTTCCGATCCACTAGTCACCATGGCAGTGGGACTCCGGCGATTGGGTGGTCGCGGTACGGGAGACACTCTACTCCGCGTCTCTACACCACGGGGAATGACATCTCTCCATGGCGTATCAATAGTATGACAGTCTCTTTCTCTGACCATCGCACTCGACAGCCCAGCACACTCCTCATCCGAGGATCCCAACCCGCAGTTCGGTCTGGGCATCCCAGTAGGAGACCGGCGATGGACTCCTCGGTGATCACCTCTCCGATGTCTGGGTTTCTCCGTCGGGAGCACCGAACCTGACTCCAACTCCGTGGGACCTGCACTCTCATTCCATAGTGCTCCCGGCTGCTCGTCGATCGGCATCGGGACATTTCCTGCTACTCCCACCGCTTGTACCGGTACAAAAGGGGTCATGGGCCACATGTACTGCAGTCCACAGTGAGGGCATCGGGCCTCACTGCCCACGGCTCCGCCCGGCAGTCTGCACTGCAGGCAAAGACACACCACAGTCTCCACACCCTCCACACGGATGACCAGGAAGCCTCCTGGAGTCGAGTAGGGATGCGTAGAGATCACCGGACTCTGGTCCACTTTATCAGCAACTTCAGCCATATTCACCAGTGGGTATATTTTAGCATGAGCAGACTACCGGTTAGAGAGTGCACATGCACGTGCATGCGCACACCAGTGACTGCCTCCGCATTATATTCTCTAACCGCGAGTGTATGCGGTAGTCTGCTCATGCTAAAATATACAGGGTAAAAGTGCCCCGACGGTCATTTTAAGCCTCCATGTGCAGTGTTTAGAAGGGAAGTGCTCAATCGATAGAAGTACTGTATTTTAGTTGCCTGCAGCAACATTCAAGCTGCGCTGCTGTGTACAGCCTTTTACATAGCAGCACAAAGGTTTACTTTATGTGCCATTACAGCTAGCCCTCTGATATATGACAAGTGATAATTCAATAGCATTAGTGTCTTCTTGACCAAGGTTGATCCACCTACTCACTGCCTACAGTCAGTATAACTTACCTCTGACAACAGCCACGTAGGTTACTGCAGGACACCACACTCCTGCAGCACAGCACTTTAAGGTTACCTTAGGTCACTGACACCTAGCTAGGCTTACCATCGTTTACAGAGAGGAAGCACAGCTGATTGCAATAACAACTACTGATATACACAATACATTTGCTCCTCGTGTATATCAGTTACTTTGGGTCACATCTACCACCTTAATTAAGGGCTTACGCAGATTCTGCTAGCATGTGATATGTAGTCTCAGTACCTATCTGAGCACACCCATCAGCACACACTCATTACACAGGTCCACATTAGGATTTCTGTGTTGTTCTGTTACCAGTGTTTCATATAAGACATACTTGGTACACACGATTCCGTCTGATCCGGAGCCAATACGGCTATTATTATTCAGGATCAACCTACCTCCAGTACGTTGCTCCAACATTTATATTTTAATATATGATGCTATCAATAAAAATTATGTTTTAAATCATTCACTCATCATCAGAGCGTGAGCCTGAGTGCTACACTGGGTTCTCTCTCTTCTGTTTACTGAACTGCATTCTCTGCAGAAAAGTACGAAAGATGTTAACGTACCTTCTATCCCACACACATATTTAGCAGTACATAGCAGTTTATATTCTATTACAAAAATGAAGGTGACTGAGGGTATTTTTTTTTTATCATCCCTACCTTCCATGTAACATGAAAATGCTGCACTGTATAATGATTACAGGTATAACACAGTATACAACATTCCAGCTCTTTAGACACCTGATTTAGCTGCCCTCACCAGCACTGAAGGAGTTACATATTTAGTTACAGATTTGGACAAACATCAGAAGAGAACATAGCGGTGGCGTGTGGAACTTTATGCCGATTTGGGTTCCAGGAGATTCCGGGCTACAGTAAGTCCCGGTCAGGGTAAAACTCTCCCATAGAGATCCCTGCACCTAGGAAAGTCTAGTTTTCGACCGCAGTCCCAAAGTAAGTGTGTCTTTGTGTCTGTATTTTGTGTATCATTGTGTGTAAGTGAATGTATGCCGAATAAATTACAATTTATTCAATTTTCTTGTTTTGCTCAATGAGTGATCCTGGTAAAAAGGTGTAAATAACCTGGTCTTCCGTGACAATATGCAAATTGTTTTGTATTATGAGTCATCAGACCAAGCTCGTGAAATGTCATAATTTTGGTCTGCTTGTAATTTCATCAGTGCCATTTTTTCTCAGTTAGCCTTTACTCGCTGCGCCGCTCCTTCTCAGCCTTTACTCGCTGCGCCGCTCCTTCTCAGCCTTTACTCGCTGCGCCGCTCCTTCTCAGCCTTTACTCGCTGTGCCGCTCCTTCTCAGCCTTTACTCGCTGCGCCGCTCCTTCTCAGCCTTTACTCGCTGCGCCGCTCCTTCTCAGCCTTTACTCGCTGCGCCGCTCCTTCTCAGCCTTTACTCGCTGCACCGCTCCTTCTCAGCCATTACTCGCTGCGCCGCTCCCTCTCAGCCTTTACTCGCTGCGCCGCTCCTTCTCAGCCTTTACTCGCTGCGCTGCTCCTTCTCAGCCTTTACTCGCTGCGCCGCTCCTTCTCAGCCTTTACTCGCTGCGCCGCTCCTTCTCAGCCTTTACTCGCTGCGCCGCTCCTTCTCAGCCTTTACTCGCTGCGCCGCTCCTTCTCAGCCTTAACTCGCTGCGCCGCTCATTCTCAGCCTTTACTCGCTGCGCCGCTCCTTCTCAGCCTTTACTCGCTGCGCCGCTCCTTCTCAGCCTTTACTCGCTGCGCCGCTCCTTCTCAGCCTTTACTCGCTGCGCTGCTCCTTCTCAGCCTTTACTCGCTGCGCCGCTCCTTCTCAGCCTTTACTCGCTGCGCCGCGCCTTCTCAGCCTTTACTCGCTGCGCCGCTCCTTCTCAGCCTTTACTCGGTGCGCCGCTCCTTCTTAGCCTTTACTCGCTGCGCCGCTCCTTCTCAGCCTTTACTCGCTGCGCCGCTCCTTCTCAGCCTTTACTCGCTGCGCCGCTCCTTCTCAGCCTTTACTCGCTGCGCCGCTCCTTCTCAGCCTTTACTCGCTGCGCCGCTCCTTCTCAGCCTTTACTCGCTGCGCCGCTCCTTCTCAGCCTTTACTCGCTGCGCCGCTCCTTCTCAGCCTTTACTCGCTGCGCCGCTCCTTCTCAGCCTTTACTCGCTGCGCCGCTCATTCTCAGCCTTTACTCGCTGCGCCGCTCCTTCTCAGCCTTTACTCGCTGCGCCGCTCCTTCTCAGCCTTTACTCGCTGCGCCGCTCCTTCTCAGCCTTTACTCGCTGCGCTGCTCCTTCTCAGCCTTTACTCGCTGCGCCGCTCCTTCTCAGCCTTTACTCGCTGCGCCGCGCCTTCTCAGCCTTTACTCGCTGCGCCGCTCCTTCTCAGCCTTTACTCGCTGCGCCGCTCCTTCTTAGCCTTTACTCGCTGCGCCGCTCCTTCTCAGCCTTTACTCGCTGCGCCGCTCCTTCTCAGCCTTTACTCGCTGCGCCGCTCCTTCTCAGCCTTTACTCGCTGCGCCGCTCCTTCTCAGCCTTTACTCGCTGCGCCGCTCCTTCTCAGCCTTTACTCGCTGCGCCGCTCCTTCTCAGCCTTTACTCGCTGCGCCGCTCCTTCTCAGCCTTTACTCGCTGCGCCGCTCCTTCTCAGCCTTTACTCGCTGCGCCGCTCCTTCTCAGCCTTTACTCGCTGCGCCGCTCCTTCTCAGCCTTTACTCGCTGCGCCGCTCCTTCTCAGCCTTTACTCGCTGCGCCGTTCCTTCTCAGCCTTTACTCGCTGCGCCGCGCCTTCTCAGCCTTTACTCGCTGCGCCGCTCCTTCTCAGCCTTTACTCGCTGCGCCGCTCCTTCTCAGCCTTTACTCGCTGCGCCGCTCCTCCGGCTGTCACCAAAGCTATCAGGAAAAATCTTAGCCTTTTCTACCACCATCAGATTATATACTTGAATCTAGTCTATATAGCTATAAAGACTGAGTCAGGATACCTTGATTGGCCTTTGATACTATGGAGAAGACGTACCTTCAGGTTTCCTGGTCCCGGGATCCATGTTTGTTAAAACTAGTACATTTCCCAACATCTTCATTATTTCTTCTGCGTCTGCAAGAACAAACAGTTACCACTGTGATCCGTACAGAGACAATCTTCAGAGGAAGAAACACATGGAAAAAAGATATTCCTAATAATATGCAGAATGTCGTCTTTATACTTATACTAATATTTTGCTTATTTCTCCTTTGAATAATATAGATGTAGCCAGGTCCCCTCCGGTCCCCCGGTGTTGCACCTATCCACTCCTTACCTCTGTTGCTGCAGGGGCTAGTGTGGGTGGTGACAGGTTCGCCGGAGGCTCCGGCGGCCCTCTCTGCAGGGCGCCGCCAGTTTTGGGCAAGGTTGCGCAAGCGCAGGGAGCGCCAAGAGTTGAGGTGGCCATTTTGAGTGTTGCGCATGCGCAGTGTACTATGCGCATGTGGTGGCCCATAGGAATAGGCTCTGAGGGGACTACAAGCCCCATAGTGCTTAGAGGCAGGAGTACTACATGACACCAGGGAGCCAATCTTGCGGCCAGATCTCCTGCAGGAGGCGATACTATTTCACACTCTGAACCAGGAAGAGACAATCGGCGCTGGGACAGGATATGGGTTACAGCCATGCGAGGTGTGTGGGTTACAGCCGTCCAAGGTGTGTGGGTTACAGCCGTGCGAGGTGTGTGGGTTGCAGCCGTGCGAGGTGTGTGGGTTACAGCCGTGCGAGATGTGTGGGTTACAGCCGTGCGAGGTGTGTGGGTTAAAGCCGTGCGAGTTGTGTGGGTTACAGCCGTGCGAGGTGTGTGGGTTACAGCCGTGCGAGGTGTGTGGGTTACAGCCGTGCGAGGTGTGTGGGTTACAGCCGTGCGAGGGGTGTGGGTTACAGCCGTGCGATGTGTGTGGGTTACAGCCGTGCGAGGTGTGTGAGTTACACCCGTGCGAGGTGTGTGGGTTACACCCGTGCGAGTTGTGTGGGTAGTTGTACCTCTTAGTTATTATAGAGCGGTTAAGATATATGTTGCAAGTAAAGATTATTGCAATTTTACCCTGTGTGTCAGTATTGTTAATTGGTCCTGCGAGGGGCTCCTCCCACTGCGCAGGGATCCCTCTCAGGAGGAGGCCCTGCACCAATACCGTTATTATTGCACCTCAGGCTCCCCGTGGCGGAGGCTCAGGCTCCTTGTGAGCAAAAAGGTAAAGGCAGCACCAGTAGCCATCTTGTTTAGGGGGAAACAGGGCTACATATATCTACCATGTTGGAGCAAAATGGGGAAGAGAGTCTTGCAGCCACCGCACCTGTAACGTCATTGATATAGTATTGAACCACAAACTTCAGGAAACTGGCTTCACCAAGAGTCTTACATGACTCTCAGCAGCGGATCAACGAGGGCTGAAGATTATGATGATGGTGAAATATGGTCTATATCTTTATAGAGTGACATGACTACATTTAATGTCAAACATTGTTGGACAGGAGCTGTTGTGTCGAAGAACTCGCAGAGGAAATGTTGAATGTGAGGTATACCCAACCACTGGTGGGACTACATGGTCCTGAATGTCACACCCTCCCGCAGTTACTGACCATATCCTTATTAATAACAAGGGACAACTTCATATTTTACATAAAAACGTTGAAACATAATTTGGTTTCTCTTATTTACCTTTCTCAGGATCACCGACAAAATTGGGAACATAATTTACTGGACCTGTCTGAACTGCATTCTCAGGTAGAGGCAATAGGGGGGCCCCTGCTGCAGCCACAGTAGAATAGAATAGTGAGCGGTGCTTAGGGTGTGGATACGGTAGTAAACAGAAGAGAGAGAACCCAGTGTAGCACTCAGGCTCACGCTCTGATGATGAGTGAATGATTTAAAACATCATTTTTATTGATAGCATCATATATTAAAATATAAATGTTGGAGCAACGTACTGGAGGTAGGTTGATCCTGAATAATAATAGCCGTATTGGCTCCGGATCAGACGGAATCGTGTGTACCAAGTATGTCTTATATGAAACACTGGTAACAGAACAACACAGAACTCCTAGTGTGGACCTGTGTAATGAGTGTGTGCTGATGGGTGTGCTCAGATAGGTACTGAGACTACATATCACATGCTAGCAGAATCTGCGTAAGCCCTTAATTAAGGTGGTAGATGTGACCCGTAGTAACTGATATACACGACGAGCAAATGTATTGTGTATATCAGTAGTTGTTGGTGCAATCAGCTGTGCTTCCTCTCTGTAAACGATGGTAAGCCTAGCTAGGTGTCAGGGTGACCTAAGGTAACCTTAAAGTGATGTGCTGCAGGAGTGTGGTGTCCGGCAGTAACCTACGTGGCTGTTGTCAGAGGTAAGTTATACAAACTGTAGGCAGTGAGTAGGTGGATCAACCTTAGTCAAGAAGACACTAATGCTATTGAATTATCACTTGTCATATATCAGAGGGCTAGCTGTAATGGCACATAAAGTAAACCTTTGTGCTGCTATGTAAAAGGCTGTACACAGCAGCGCAGCTTGAATGTTGCTGCAGGCAACTAAAAATCAGTACTTCTATCGATTGAGCACTTCCCTTCTAAACACTGCACATGGAGGCTTAAAATGACCGTCGGGGCACTTTTACCCTGTATATTTTAGCATGAGCAGACTACCGCATACACTCGCGGTTAGAGAATATAATGCGGAGGCAGTCACTGGTGTGCGCATGCACGTGCATGTGCACTCTCTAACCGCGAGTGTATGCGGTAGTCTGCTCATGCTAAAATATACAGGGTAAAAGTGCCCCGACGGTCATTTTAAGCCTCCATGTGCAGTGTTTAGAAGGGAAGTGCTCAATCGATAGAAGTACTGTATTTTAGTTGCCTGCAGCAACATTCAAGCTGCGCTGCTGTGTACAGCCTTTTACATAGCAGCACAAAGGTTTACTTTATGTGCCATTACAGCTAGCCCTCTGATATATGACAAGTGATAATTCAATAGCATTAGTGTCTTCTTGACCAAGGTTGATCCACCTACTCACTGCCTACAGTCTGTATAACTTACCTCTGACAACAGCCACGTAGGTTACTGCAGGACACCACACTCCTGCAGCACAGCACTTTAAGGTTACCTTAGGTCACCCTGACACCTAGCTAGGCTTACCATCGTTTACAGAGAGGAAGCACAGCTGATTGCACCAACAACTACTGATATACACAATACATTTGCTCCTCGTGTATATCAGTTACTACGGGTCACATCTACCACCTTAATTAAGGGCTTACGCAGATTCTGCTAGCATGTGATATGTAGTCTCAGTACCTATATGAGCACACCCATCAGCACACACTCATTACACATGTAGCCCTTTTTGTGAACCCCTGCACAAAGGAACTACTAATGCTGTGTTTTACCTGTGGCTCCAGGAGCTCTAAGCCTCCGCTGTTTGGGAGCCTGGGGTTTTACCCTCTCTTATCATGGTGCAGCGCCTCCACTTACCCAGGATCCCCATTGTAGAGAATCTACCCTGAGCAAGAAACATAACAACTGTATTGTGCAACAAGCAACCTTTTACTATGATACTAACTAATACGATAATGCAACATTCACATAACATGCATAGAACCCTTACACTTTATAATCAACCATTACACACTGTGGCTCGGCCACACCTTTATAGGGTTAATGTCCTGTACACAGGTGGCTCTGCCACTCTCCCAAGGAGTATGTCCGGCAACTAGTAGTTGTATTGCATAGTTTGCTGGCACACTAGTGCCCCCAATTAGTTAGTGGGAGGCGGGATCAGCGCCTGGTGACCGGTGTCGGTGCACTTGATGACTAACAATACCTCCCGGTCACTGCGGTGACCACACCACTTCACAAAGGGTCCGTAGTGTTGCTCCAGCCTTGCGCCGACACTCTGCTCTGCTGTACGGTCTGCTCTCCAGACCAAGATGGCGTCCGCAACTCTTGTAGTTGAACCAGCACTAATGGGATGCTTCCCTAAATGCTGCGGCCGTCCCTACAAAAGCGGAACCCTACGGTGACAGGGGTTATACTCCTGGGGGCTGGGGGAATGTATCTGTCCTAAGCGGAAGGGTCACTGACCCTCCGCTCGCACACACGAGGTTCCGCCACCTTCCTCCTTCTCCTCTCTCACTCGTGTGTCCGCCCACACACTTCCTGTCTCTCTCTGTCCAGAGTCTCACACCCTATTGGTCCCCAGCCTCAGCTGACTCCTCCACAGTTCACAGTTCAGAGTTCAACCCCCAAAGTCCCGCCGGATTGGTTACCGTTCGCGCGCTTTTCTCGCGCATGCGCAGCCTTACTATTCACAGTGACCTTACTGGCAAAAGAACAGTATGGCGCTTCCAGCATTCGTAACAGCGCGGAACCCACACATATATATATACACATCCTTACATTCTCCCCTCTCCAGAATCCAACGTCCCCGCTGGACTACCTACATATATGAACTTATTTACACAGCCCTTTTCCCTTAAATTAGGTTACACATTTCATTGAACAGTACTACCATAGATTGCATTCTATGCCGAGCCCACTGCTGAGCCTCATAATGGGGTGCCCCAAATTGATCGTACGCCATTCTCATGGGAGGCTGACTGGTTCTTTGGCTTCACCGAGGTTGGTTCTCCTCGGCTTCCTCCGCAGAGTAGCCAGTCTCAACTGGTGTTTCCATCTCTACCCTTGAAGGGTTTTCAGCATTAGTAAAGTCTCTCTGAGGTGTGAAACATGGGCTTTGTGGATCTAATGACTGACTCATTGGAGTCAGATTGTCAATGTTCGGGCCAAGAGGCTCTTTACCCGTAGCTCCTTCGGGAGATGCCCCCGTGGCCGGAAGGCCCCTTTGAGAGGTTCCTTCCATCGGATCTTCAGAGGTGGCAAGTTTTACAGTCTCTAGGCCATCCTCTGGGTTTCCAACTTCTCCATCTATTGGTGTAGCGGGTAGTTCCAACTCGTCGTTCCCTACTTGAGGTATGGGAAGCAGGTGATTCCTATGCCACACTTTTACGCGGCCTTCGGAGTCCTTGATCCGATACACGGGGAGGCCAGGCATCTGTGACTCCACCTCGTACACACCTTCCCGGCAACGGTCAGCCAATTTATGTTTCCCAGGAACACCTAAGTTGCGTAAGAGAACCGCATCCCCGGGGTGAATTTCCTTGTGACGCACTTTGTGATCATAGCGTCTTTTATTTCCCGCATTAAATTGCGCTGTCGCTCTTTCAGCCAATTTATAGGCTTGCTGCAGACTATCCCGTAACCGCTGTACGTATCTGAAGTGCGTTCTGTTGGATACCCCATCGGTAGATATCCGCAGTCGCACATCCACCGGTAATCGGGCTTCTCTTCCGAACATCAAAAAGTACGGGGTGTACCCGGTGGACTCATGCCGGGTACAATTATAAGCATGTACCAAAGTCTCCACGTGCTTACTCCACTCCGTCTTTTGTGAGCCTGTCAGGGTTCCTAACATATCTAATAAAGTGCGGTTGAACCGTTCGGGCAAAGCATCCCCTTCAGGGTGGTACGGGGTGGTACGTGACTTGGCAATGTTCAGTAGGGTTAGCAATTCCTTTATCAGTGTACTCTCAAAGTCCCTGCCCTGATCAGAGTGGAGGCGATTTGGTAGTCCATAATGAATGAAATACTTTTCCCACAGGACTCGGGCCACCGTTACAGCCTTCTGATCTTTTGTAGGGAACGCCTGGGCGTACCTGGTGTAGTGGTCAGTAATCACTAGTACATTGCTAATGCCCCGGCTGTCGGGTTCAATACAGAGAAAATCCATACACACCAGATCCATGGGGCCCGAACTTTTCAAGTGCGCCATGGGAGCCGCCCTTGTGGGCAGTGTTTTCCTTTGTAAGCAGCGATTATACCTTCGACAATGCTGTTCCACGGACTCTCTCATCCTAGGCCAGTAGAATCTATCCTGTAGTAGCCCGAACGTCTTATCAATGCCCAGATGGCCATGGTCATCGTGGAGGGCCCGAAGGAACATGTTCCTCAAGCGCTCCGGCAGGAACAGCTGACGCCGATCGGGATGGTTGTGATATGGGATCACCCGATATAACAAACAATTGTCCATTTCGAACTTTCCAAACTCATTCAACAGGAGTTTCACCAAGTTTTTGAGAGCTTGCTTGAGTATAGAGGGATTTTCTTGTTGTACCGCTTGACGGGCCAGCTCCACTATCGGGTCTTGAGTCTGGTAATGCACTAGATCCCTCCACGAGATGATGTTATCTTCCGTGATATTCATCCCTTCTCGACCCTGATAGGCCCGGGGAATGGCTCGCGAGTGGCATCCTAAAGAATCAGCAACCAGTAGTTCCGCGAATGCCACCTGATTATTGACTACCGCAGCCACAGAGCAGAGAGCACGGATTCCGGGACCCGGTATTTCTTCCCATACTTCCTCATCAGGGGTGGATTGAAGGCCGGGTCGACGAGACAGGGCGTCGGCCCCTATGTTAGTGGGTCCTGGTTTGTATTTAAGATTGAAGCTGTAGTTGGCCAGGGCAGCTAACCAACGGTGTCCCGTAGCGTCCAATTTGGCGGACGTATTTATATAGGTCATGGGATTATTGTCCGTGCGTACTTCGAACTGTACTCCATACAGGTAGTCGTGCAGCTTGTCCACCACTGCCCATTTCAAGGCCAAAAATTCCAGTTTATGGACCGGATAGTTCTGCTCACTAGGTGTCAAGCTTCGGCTCGCATATGCCACTGGGCGGAGCCCCGTTTCATACTTCTGATGCAGGACAGCTCCCAGCCCACTAAGGCTGGCGTCTACATGTAGGACGTATTCACGTTCCGGATCTGCATAGGCCAAGACCGGGGCCTGGGTGAGGCTGGTTTTTAAGTTCAGGAATGCCTGTTCACATTCTGGGGTCCATTTCTCCCCAAAGGGCGTTTGCGCCGTGACCCCTTTTCGTTCTGTCTCTCCCGGATAGATCTTTAAAAGATTGTTCAACAGCTTGGCTTTGCTGGAATAGCCTTCCACGAACCGCCGGTAGTAGCCACAAAATCCCAAGAAGGACCGCAACTCTTGGACATTATGGGGTCTAGGCCAATTCACCACAGCCTCTATCTTCCCTGGATCGGTGGACACTCCTTCAGCCGACACGATGTGGCCCACATACATCACGGAGGACCGACAGAACTTGCATTTGTCCAGAGACAGTTTGAGGCCCTCCTCCTGATGTCTATCCAGTACCTTCATCAGCCTCTCGGAGTGTTCCTCTAGAGTTCGCCCGAACACTATAATGTCATCCAGGTACACTAAGCATTCTTGCGGGTTCAGGTCTCCGAGAGTCTTTTCCATCAATCTCTGGAATGTGGCCGGGGCCCCGCAGATCCCTTGCGGCATGCGGGTAAATTGATAAAATCCTAATGGGCAGATGAAGGCAGTCTTTTCTTGGTCCTCCTGGCCCATGGGCACTTGGTAGTACCCGGACCTAAGATCGAGCACACTGAACCATTTACTTCCCGTCAAAGCGTTCAAGAGATCCTCGATTCGGGGCAGTGTGTACTGATCGGGGATGGTGCGGGTATTCAGGGTTCTGTAATCCACGCAGAGACGGGCCGTCACGTTCTTTTTGCGGACTACCACGATGGGTGAGGTGTAAGGGCTACGAGATCCTTGCACGATGCCAGCCCCCTCCATTTCGGTGAGTAATCTCCTCACCTCTTCGACGTCCCGGGGTGCGAGCCGGCGGGAGCGCTCCCGGAAGGGGGTTGCGTCGCTCATTCGGATTGTATGGTGGGCACTGCGACTGCACCCCACATCCATATCACTAGTGGAGAACACGCTCCTTCGGTCTTGTAGCTCGACTTGCAGTCTCTTCCTCCATTCATCCGGGAGTGGAGAGTCTCCGAAGTCGAATTCCAACAATGAATCAGAGGTAGGAGGAGAGTACTTGGGTCGTTTCGTCGAGGCCTTCTCCTCGGGAGTCACAGGGTATATTCTCCCCAGCATCTGACGCCGATCAATATTCATGGGATAAGGGGAGATATTCCGCACGTACACCCAGGTGCGATCCGGAATCTTCCCGGGCCATTTCTTCACGGAGGCCAGTACTTCGTAGCCCAACCGTTGTTCGTCTTAGGCCACGCTTTCCAAGGCGAAGAGCTGATCCTCCGGCCGTCGTCGAGGGTAGTGGCAAGCAGCGACCATCATTCGTCCTTCCCCCGGGGGAATTTGAGTTAGTCCCCATTCTTGACTGTAGAGTACGCCATGTTCCTCTTCGGTCGCAATTTTACCACAGACCTCTTGGAGGGCGGGGCAGGCTGCTAGGGCCAGCAGCGGGGCTTCTCCCGCTTCTTGCAAATACATGCGGAACACCGCGCGCACAATGTCAGCGTTAGTCCCCAAGATGATTGGAGCGCTGGGGTGATCCTGAGGTTCGGGGCACACTAAGGCCTCCACTTCCATGGGATGATGTTTACCGGTGTTCAGTTGGGGAATATCTAACTGCACCTTTACTACTCCGTCTATGGGGTAATCCTCATGACTCAATCCCCTTAGTCGCAAGGCATCCGCAGAGAGCAACGGTAATCGATGTAGGTGTTGATCGTAGAAGTGCCGGTATACAATGGTCACCTGGGATCCCGTGTCCAACAATGCGGCGGCGTAGATGCCCTCGATAACTACCCGAATAATGGCGGCGGGGCCGATTCTGTTGCTTGGGGAGGGCGGTGATGCCTCTCCATCCTCCAGGGTTTTGCACGGCATCGACTGCGCTGGCCGGGACGCCGTCTTCCGCAAGGTGGGGCAACGGGCACGCAGATGTCCCATCTTTCCACACGCGTAGCACTGCGTTTGGCTGAGGTAATTCTCGCTTCTCCCGGTTGGTGAACTTCGCCCGGTCGGGGGACGAGATCTGGGCGTCACTGGTGCGCCGGCATCCTCGGGGTCGGGATCCCCAGGTTCGGGCACGTCGGCCTTGGGTTCCACTTTCTTGACTTCCTTACTCCCGGGCTGGGGATTTTTCCCAGGGGCTAGGTCACGTCCTAACAACACCGTCTCGTGCGCTTGGACCCGGTCCATTAGGTCGTGAAACGATAAGGCTTGCCCGGGCGTTAGGCAGCTACTGACCCGCACTGACATGGGGTGCAGGGGTAGGAGCCCCCTCAACAGCTGGGTGGTGCGCAGTCCATTGGCTTCCATTCTTGGCAACACGCCCTTCCGCACTAGGTTCCATAAGTCCAGGTGTAGTCGCCTGAGGAAGTCGGATACCATCTCCCCTTCCTTCTGGGCTAACGCATGGAATTTGGCCATCAACGCATAAGTATCCACAGGAGCCCCATACGCCTTCGTCAGGCAGTAGATGAGATCCGCTGCATCAGCCTCCGGGTTGTCATCTCGGTAGTAGTGCACCATGTGGGATGCAGGGGGTCGTAAGCACTCAACGATGCGCTGTCTTCGGACCGCGTCCGTGCAGGTCCATTCAGGCAGCACCTGTTCTGTATGATCCAACCAGTCCTCTATCCCTACTTCCCCTTGGGGCGTGGGTTTCTCACCGGAGAAGGCCTTTAACTTCCTATATTGAAGCGACTGGGTGGTGTTGTGGAGAGCGGCTGCTATTGCGGGAATAGAGGTGTCTCCCGGTAAGCTATCCCCGACTGCGGGGTAGGTGTCCAGTCTGGATAGGCTAAGGCGGTTGAGGCCAGACCGCAGGCCTGGCGGGGTGCACGAGGAGCCTAGGCCCAGGGCTGCCGGCCAGTGAGGTTGCAGGCCACGGTCAGGGGAGTGGTCTGGGCCCCCAGCCGCGGCACCTACTGTGGTTGTATACTCTCTCTGTGGGGTGGACGTGGCTAATGGTGCAGGGGTATCCACTTGGACTATGGGGCAGCATACCCCCGGGGCCTCGGGCAGCAGCAGTATATGGGGCAAGGCCTCGGGGCATATGTCTTGTTCAGTGGCATACAAGACCCGGCGCCAGGCTTGGTCGCGGTCGTAGAAATGGTCTTGCACTTGGGCATTGTCCAGGAGTGGGAGCTTTCGGACCTGCTCGGTCACAGTACCCAACGAGATCGTGGCGGGAACATGGCCCAGCGCGAAAACACGATTCAAGGGAATCCCGCGCTGCTGGGCCCACTTGCGCATCTCGAGCGCCGAGGGCACCGACATGATGTGGGTTGGTTGCACAAAATAGAGAAAAAAAATGTGGGGCAACCCAGGTCTAAGATCTCAGCAGCGCCTCCAAATGTAGCCCTTTTTGTGAACCCCTGCACAAAGGAACTACTAATGCTGTGTTTTACCTGTGGCTCCAGGAGCTCTAAGCCTCCGCTGTTTGGGAGCCTGGGGTTTTACCCTCTCTTATCATGGTGCAGCGCCTCCACTTACCCAGGATCCCCATTGTAGAGAATCTACCCTGAGCAAGAAACATAACAACTGTATTGTGCAACAAGCAACCTTTTACTATGATACTAACTAATACGATAATGCAACATTCACATAACATGCATAGAACCCTTACACTTTATAATCAACCATTACACACTGTGGCTCGGCCACACCTTTATAGGGTTAATGTCCTGTACACAGGTGGCTCTGCCACTCTCCCAAGGAGTATGTCCGGCAACTAGTAGTTGTATTGCATAGTTTGCTGGCACACTAGTGCCCCCAATTAGTTAGTGGGAGGCGGGATCAGCGCCTGGTGACCGGTGTAGGTGCACTTGATGACTAACAATACCTCCCGGTCACTGCGGTGACCACACCACTTCACAAAGGGTCCGTAGTGTTGCTCCAGCCTTGC
Source organism: Ascaphus truei (assembly GCF_040206685.1). Taxonomy (NCBI): domain Eukaryota; kingdom Metazoa; phylum Chordata; class Amphibia; order Anura; family Ascaphidae; genus Ascaphus; species Ascaphus truei. Next base: position 545,145,635 of record NC_134483.1, read on the forward strand.
GCCGACACTCTGCTCTGCTGTACGGTCTGCTCTCCAGACCAAGATGGCGTCCGCAACTCTTGTAGTTGAACCAGCACTAATGGGATGCTTCCCTAAATGCTGCGGCCGTCCCTACAAAAGCGGAACCCTACGGTGACAGGGGTTATACTCCTGGGGGCTGGGGGAATGTATCTGTCCTAAGCGGAAGGGTCACTGACCCTCCGCTCGCACACACGAGGTTCCGCCACCTTCCTCCTTCTCCTCTCTCACTCGTGTGTCCGCCCACACACTTCCTGTCTCTCTCTGTCCAGAGTCTCACACCCTATTGGTCCCCAGCCTCAGCTGACTCCTCCACAGTTCACAGTTCAGAGTTCAACCCCCAAAGTCCCGCCGGATTGGTTGCCGTTCGCGCGCTTTTCTCGCGCATGCGCAGCCTTACTATTCACAGTGACCTTACTGGCAAAAGAACAGTATGGCGCTTCCAGCATTCGTAACAGCGCGGAACCCACACATATATATATACACATCCTTACACACAGGTCCACACTAGGATTTCTGTGTTGTTCTGTTACCAGTGTTTCATATAAGACATACTTGGTACACACGATTCCGTCTGATCCGGAGCCAATACGGCTATTATTATTCAGGATCAACCTACCTCCAGTACGTTGCTCCAACATTTATATTTTAATATATGATGCTATCAATAAAAATTATGTTTTAAATCATTCACTCATCATCAGAGCGTGAGCCTGAGTGCTACACTGGGTTCTCTCTCTTCTGTTTACTGAACTGCATTCTCTGCAGAAAAGTACTAAAGATGTTAACATACCTTCTATCCCACACACATATTTAGCAGTACATAGCAGTTTATATTCTATTACAAAAATGAAGGTGACTGAGGGTATTTTTTTTTATCATCCCTACCTTCCATGTAACATGAAAATGCTGCACTGTATAATGATAACAGTTATAACACAGTATACAACCTTCCAGCTCTTTAGACACCTGATTTAGCTGCCCTCACCAGCACTGAAGGAGTTACATATTTAGTTACAGATTTGGACTAACATCAGAAGAGAACGTAGCGGTGGCGTGTGGAACTTTATGCCGATTTGGGTTCCAGGAGATTCCAGGCTACAGTAAGTCCCGGTCAGGGTAAAACTCTCCCATAGAGATCCCTGCACCTAGGAAAGTCTAGTTTTCGACAGCAGTCCCAAAGTAAGTGTGTCTTTGTGTCTGTATTTTGTGTATCATTGTGTGTAAGTGAATGTATGCCGAATAAATTACAATTGATTCAATTTTCGTGTTTTGCTCAATGAGTGATCCTGGTAAAAAGGTGTAAATAACCTGGTCTCCCGTGACAATATGCAAATTGTTTTGTATTTTGAGTCATCAGACCAAGCTGGTGAAATGTCATAATTTTGGTTTGCTTGTAATTTCATCAGTGCCATTTTTTCTCAGTTAGCCTTTACTCGCTGCGCCGCTCCTTCTCAGCCTTTACTCGCTGCGCCGCTCCTTCTCAGCCTTTACTCGCTGCGCCCGTCCTTCTCAGCCTTTACTCGCTGCGCCGCTCCTTCTCAGCCTTTACTCGCTGCGCCGCTCCTTCTCAGCCTTTACTCGCTGCACCGCTCCTTCTCAGCCTTTACTCGCTGCGCCGCTCCTTCTCAGCCTTTACTCGCTGCGCCGCTCCTTCTCAGCCTTTACTCGCTGCGCCGCTCCTTCTCAGCCTTTACTTGCTGCGCCGCGCCTTCTCAGCCTTTACTCGCTGCGCCGCTCCTTCTCAGCCTTTACTCGCTGCGCCGCTCCTTCTCAGCCTTTACTCGCTGCGCCGCTCCTTCTCAGCCTTTACTCGCTGCGCCGCTCCTTCTCAGCCTTTACTCGCTGCGCCGCTCCTCCGGCTGTCACCAAAGCTATCAGGAAAATCTTAGCCTTTTCTACCACCATCAGATTATATACTTGAATCTAGTCTATATAGCTATAAAGACTGAGTCAGGATACCTTGATTGGCCTTTGATACTATGGAGAAGACGTACCTTCAGGTTTCCTGGTCCCGGGATGCATGTTTGTTAAAACTAGTAAATTTCGCAACATCTTCATTATTTCTTCTGCGTCTGCAAGAACAAACAGTTACCACTGTGATCCGTACAAAGACAATATTCAGAGGAAGAAACAGATGGAAATTTTTTTTTCTAATAATGTGAAGAATGTCGTCTTTATACTTATACTAATATTTTGCTTATTTCTCCTTTGAATAATATAGATGTAGCCAGGTCCCCTCCGGTCCCCCGGTGTTGCACCTATCCACTCCTTACCTCTGTTGCTGCAGGGGCTAGTGTGGGTGGTGACAGGTTCGCCTGAGGCTCCGGCGGCCCTCTCTGCAGGGCGCCGCCCGTTTTGGGCAAGGTTGTGCAAGCGCAGGGAGCGCAAAGAGTTGTGGCGGCCATTTTGAGTGTTGCGCATGCGCAGTGTACTATGCGCATGTGGTGGCCCATAGGAATAGGCTCTGTGGGGAATACAAGCCCCATTGTGCTTAGGGGCAGGAGTACCACATGACACCAGGGAGCCAATCTTGCGGCCAGATCTCCTGCAGGAGGCGATACTATTTCACACTCTGAACCAGGAAGAGACAGTTGGTGCTGGGACAGGATATGGGTTACAGCCGTGCGAGGTGTGTGGGTTAGAGCCGTCCAAGGTGTGTGGGTTACAGCCGTGCGAGGTGTGTGGGTTACAGCCGTGCGAGGTGTGTGGGTTGCAGCCGTGCGAGGTGTGTGGGTTACAGCCGTGCCAGGTGTGTGGGTTACAGCTGTGCGAGGTGTGTGGGTTACAGCCGTGCGAGGTGTGTGGGTTACAGCCGTGCGAGGTGTGTGGGTTACAGCCGTGCGAGGTGTGTGGGTTACAGCTGTGCGAGGTGTGTGGGTTACAGCCGTGCGAGGTGTGTGGGTTACAGCCGTGCGAGGTGTGTGGGTTACAGCCGTGCGAGGTGTGTGGGTTACAGCCGTGCGAGGTGTGTGGGTTACAGCTGTGCGAGGTGTGTGGGTTACAGCCGTGCGAGGTGTGTGGGTTACAGCCGTGCGAGGTGTGTGGGTTACAGCCGTGCGAGGTGTGTGGGTTACACCCGTGCGAGGTGTGTGGGTAGTTGTACCTCTGGGTTAAGAAAAATGTTGCAAGTAAAGATTATTGCAATTTTACCCTGTGTGTTAGTATTGTTAATTGGTCCTGCGAGGGGCTCCTCCCACTGCGCTGGGATCCCTCTCAGGAGGAGGCCCTGCACCAATACTGTTATTATTGCACCTCAGGCTCCCTGTGGCGGAGGCTCAGGCTCCTTGTGAGCCAACAGGTAAAGGCAGCACCAGTAGCCATCTTGTTTAGAGGGAAACAGGGCTACATATATCTATTATGCTGGAGCAAAATGGGGAAGAGAGTCTTGCAGCCGCCGCACCTGTAAGGTCAGTGAGGGATCCATGATCCAGCAGCGGATCAACGAGGGCTGAAGATTAGGATGATGGTGAAATATGGCCTATATCTTTATAGAGTAACATGACTACATTTAATGTCAAACATTGTTGGACATAAACTGTTGTCTCGAAGAACTCGCAGAGGAAATGTTGAATGTGAGGTATACCCAACCACTGGTGGGACTACATGGTCCTGAATGTCACACCCTCCCGAAGTTACTGACTATATCCTTATTAATAACAAGGGACAACTTCATATTTTACATAAAAACGTTGAAACATAATTTGGTTTCTCTTATTTACCTTTCCCAGGATCACCGACAAAATTGGGAACATAATTTACTGGACCTGTCTGAACTGCATTCTCAGGTAGAGGCATTAGGGGGGCCCTGCTGCAGCCACAATAGAATAGAATAGTGAGCGGTGCTTAGGGTGTGGATACGGTAGTAAACAGAAGAGAGAGAACCCAGTGTAGCACTCAGGCTCACGCTCTGATGATGAGTGAATGATTTAAAACATAATTTTTATTGATAGCATCATATATTAAAATATAAATGTTGGAGCAACGTACTGGAGATAGGTTGATCCTGAATAATAATAGCCGTATTGGCTCCGGATAAGACGGAATCGTGTGTACCAGGTATGTCTTATATGAAACACTGGTAACAGAACAACACAGAAATCCTAGTGTGGACCTGTGTAATGAGTGTGTGCTGATGGGTGTGCTCAGATAGGTACTGAGACTACATATCACATGCTAGCAGAATCTGCGTAAGCCCTTAATTAAGGTGGTAGATGTGACCCGTAGTAACTGATATACACGAGGAGCAAATGTATTGTGTATATCAGTAGTTGTTATTGCAATCAGCTGTGCTTCCTCTCTGTAAACGATGGTAAGCCTAGCTAGGTGTCAGGGTGACCTAAGGTAACCTTAAAGTGCTGTGCTGCAGGAGTGTGGTGTCCTGCAGTAACCTACGTGGCTGTTGTCAGAGGTAAGTTATACTGACTGTAGGCAGTGTGTAGGTGGATCAACCTTGGTCAAGAAGACACTAATGCTATTGAATTATCACTTGTCATATATCAGAGGGCTAGCTGTAATGGCACATAAAGTAAACCTTTGTGCTGCTATGTAAAAGGCTGTACACAGCAGCGCAGCTTGAATGTTGCTGCAGGCAACTAAAAATCAGTACTTCTATCGATTGAGCACTTCCCTTCTAAACACTGCACATGGAGGCTTAACATGACCGTCGGGGCACTTTTACCCTGTATATTTTAGCATGAGCAGACTACCGCATACACTCGCGGTTAGAGAATATAATGCGGAGGCAGTCACTGGTGTGCGCATGCACGTGCATGTGCACTCTCTAACCGCGAGTGTATGCGGTAGTCTGCTCATGCTAAAATATACAGGGTAAAAGTGCCCCGACGGTCATTTTAAGCCTCCATGTGCAGTGTTTAGAAGGGAAGTGCTCAATCGATAGAAGTACTGATTTTTAGTTGCCTGCAGCAACATTCAAGCTGCGCTGCTGTGTACAGCCTTTTACATAGCAGCACAAAGGTTTACTTTATGTGCCATTACAGCTAGCCCTCTGATATATGACAAGTGATAATTCAATAGCATTAGTGTCTTCTTGACCAAGGTTGATCCACCTACTCACTGCCTACAGTCAGTATAACTTACCTCTGACAACAGCCACGTAGGTTACTGCAGGACACCACACTCCTGCAGCACAGCACTTTAAGGTTACCTTAGGTCACCCTGACACCTAGCTAGGCTTACCATCGTTTACAGAGAGGAAGCACAGCTGATTGCACCAACAACTACTGATATACACAATACATTTGCTCCTCGTGTATATCAGTTACTACGGGTCACATCTACCACCTTAATTAAGGGCTTACGCAGGTTCTGCTAGCATGTGATATGTAGTCTCAGTACCTATCTGAGCACACCCATCAGCACACACTCATTACACAGGTCCACACTAGGATTTCTGTGTTGTTCTGTTACCAGTGTTTCATATAAGACATACTTGGTACACACGATTCCGTCTGATCCGGAGCCAATACGGCTATTATTATTCAGGATCAACCTACCTCCAGTACGTTGCTCCAACATTTATATTTTAATATATGATGCTATCAATAAAAATGATGTTTTAAATCATTCACTCATCATCAGAGCGTGAGCCTGAGTGCTACACTGGGTTCTCTCTCTTCTGTTTACTGAACTGCATTCTCTGCAGAAAAGTACGAAAGATGTTAACGTACCTTCTATCCCACACACATATTTAGCAGTACATAGCAGTTTATATTCTATTACAAAAATGAAGGTGACTGAGGGTATTTTTTTTTTATCATCCCTACCTTCCATGTAACATGAAAATGCTGCACTGTATAATGATAACAGGTATAACACAGTATACAACCTTCCAGCTCTTTAGACACCTGATTTAGCTGCCCTCACCAGCACTGAAGGAGTTCCATATTTAGTTACAGATTTGGACTAACATCAGAAGAGAACGTAGCGGTGGCGTGTGGAACTTTATGCCGATTTGGGTTCCAGGAGATTCCAGGCTACAGTAAGTCCCGGTCAGGGTAAAACTCTCCCATAGAGATCCCTGCACCTAGGAAAGTCTAGTTTTCGACCGCAGTCCCAAAGTAAGTGTGTCTTTGTGTCTGTATTTTGTGTATCATTGTGTGTAAGTGAATTTATGCCGAATAAATTACAATTTATTAAATGTTCTTGTTTTGCTCAATGAGTGATCCTGGTAAAAAGGTGTAAATAACCTGGTCTCCCGTGACAATATGCAAATTGTTTTGTATTTTGAGTCATCAGACCAAGCTGGTGAAATGTCATAATTTTGGTCTGCTTGTAATTGCATCAGTGCCATTTTTTCTCAGTTAGCCTTTACTCGCTGCGCCGCTCCTTCTCAGCCTTTACTCGCTGCGCCCCTCCATCTCAGCCTTTACTCGCTGCGCCGCTCCTTCTCAGCCTTTACTCGCTGCGCCGCTCCTTCTCAGCCTTTACTCGCTGCGCCGCGCCTTCTCAGCCTTTACTCGCTGCGCCCCTCCTTCTCAGCCTTTACTCGCTGCGCCGCTCCTTCTCAGCCTTTACTCGCTGCGCCGCTCCTTCTCAGCCTTTACTCGCTGCGCCGCTCCTTCTCAGCCTTTACTCGCTGCGCCGCTCCTTCTCAGCCTTTACTCGCTGCGCCCCTCCTTCTCAGCCTTTACTCGCTGCGCCGCTTCTTCTCAGCCATTACTCGCTGCGCCGCTCTTTCTCAGCCTTTACTCGCTGCGCCGCTACTTCTCAGCCTTTACTCGCTGCGCCGCTCCTTCTCAGCCTTTACTCGCTGCGCCGCTCCTTCTCAGCCATTACTCGCTGCGCCGCTCCTTCTCAGCCTTTACTCGCTGCGCCGGTCCTTCTCAGCCTTTACTCGCTGCGCCGCTCCTTCTCAGCCTTTACTCGCTGCGCCGCGCCTTCTCAGCCTTTACTCGCTGCGCCGCTCCTTCTCAGCCTTTACTCGCTGCGCCGCTCCTTCTTAGCCTTTACTCGCTGCGCCGCTCCTTCTCAGCCATTACTCGCTGCGCCGCTCCTTCTCAGCCTTTACTCGCTGCGCCGGTCCTTCTCAGCCTTTACTCGCTGCGCCGCTCCTTCTCAGCCTTTACTCGCTGCGCCGCGCCTTCTCAGCCTTTACTCGCTGCGCCGCTCCTTCTCAGCCTTTACTCGCTGCGCCGCTCCTTCTTAGCCTTTACTCGCTGCGCCGCTCCTTCTCAGCCTTTACTCGCTGCGCCCCTCCTTCTTAGCCTTTACTCGCTGCACCGCCCCTTCTCAGCCTTTACTCGCTGCGTCCCTCCTTCTCAGCCTTTACTCGCTGCGCCCCTCCTTCTCAGCCTTTACTCGCTGCGCCGCTCCTTCTCAGCCTTTACTCGCTGCGCCCCTCCATCTCAGCCTTTACTCGCTGCGCCGCTCCTTCTCAGCCTTTACTCGCTGCGCCGCTCCTTCTCAGCCTTTACTCGCTGCGCCGCTCCTTCTCAGCCTTTACTCGCTGCACCGCTCCTCCGGCTGTCACCAAAGCTATCAGGAAAAATCTTAGCCTTTTCTACCACCATCAGATTATGTACTAGAATCTAGTCTATATAGCTATAAAGACTGAGTCAGGATACCTTGATTGGCCTTTGATACTATGGAGAAGACGTACCTTCAGGTTTCCTGGTCCCGGGATCCATGTTTGTTAAATTTTGTAAATTTCCCAACATCTTTATTATTTCTTCTGCGTCTGCAAGAACAAACAGTTACCACTGTGATCCGTACAGAGACAATCTTCAGAGGAAGAAACACATGGAAAAAAACATTTCTAATAATATGCAGAATGTCATCTTTATACTTATACTAATATTTTGCTTATTTCTCCTTTGAATAATATAGATGTAGCCAGGTACACTCTGGTCCCCCGGTGTTGCACCTAACCACTCCTTACCTCTGTTGCTGCAGGGGCTAGTGTGGGTGGTGACAGGTTTGCCTGAGGCTCCGGCGGCCCTCTCTGCAAGGCGCCGCAAGTTTTGGGCAAGGTTGCGCAAGCGCAGGGAGCGCCAAGAGTTGTGGTGGCCATTTTGAGTGTTGCGCATGCACAGTGTACTATGCGCATGTGGTGGCCCATAGGAATAGGCTCTGTGAGGACTACAAGCCCCATAGTGCTTAGAGGCAGGAGTACCACATGACACCAGGGAGCCAATCTTGCGGCCAGATCTCGTGCAGGAGGCGATACTATTTCACACTCTGATCCAGGAAGAGACAGTCGGTGCTGGGACAGGATATGGGTTACAGCCGTGCGAGGTGTGTGGGTTACAGCCGTCCAAGGTGTGTGGGTTACAGCCGTGCGAGGTGTGTGGGTTACACCCATGCGAGGTGTGTGGGTTACAGCCGTGCGAGGTGTGGGTTACACCCGTGTGAGGTGTGTGGGTAGTTGTACCTCTTAGTTATTATAGAGCAGTTAAGATATATGTTGCAAGTAAAGATTATTGCTATTTTACCCTGCGTGTTAGTATTGTTAATTGATCCTGCGAGGGGCTCCTCCCACTGCGCTGGGATCCCTCTCAGGAAGAGGCCCTGCACCAATACCGTTATTATTGCACCTCAGTCTCCCCGTGGCGGAGGCTCAGGCTCCTTGTGAGCCAACAGGTAATGGCAGCAACAGAAGCCATCTTGTTTAGGGGGAAACAGGGCTACATATATCTACTATGTTGGAGCAAAATGGGGAAGAGAGTCTTGCAGCCGCCGCACCTGTAAGGTCAGTGAGGGATCCATGATCCAGCAGCGGATCAACGAGGGCTGAAGATTAGGATGATGGTGAAATATGGTCTATATCTTTATAGAGTGACATGACTACATTTAATGTCAAACATTGTTGGACAGAAACTGTTGTCTCGAAGAACTCGCAGAGGAAATGTTGAATGTGAGGTATACCCAACCACTGGTGGGACTACATGGTCCTGAATGTCACACCCTCCCGCAGTTACTGACCATATCCTTATTAATAACAAGGGACAACTTCATATTTTACATAAAAACGTTGAAACATAATTTGGTTTCTCTTATTTACCTTTCCCAGGATCACCGACAAAATTGGGAACATAATTTACTGGACCTGTCTGAACTGCATTCTCAGGTAGAGGCATTAGGGGGGCCCCTGCTGCAGCCACAATAGAATAGAATAGTGAGCGGTGCTTAGGGTGTGGATACGGTAGTAAACAGAAGAGAGAGAACCCAGTGTAGCACTCAGGCTCACGCTCTGATGATGAGTGAATGATTTAAAACATAATTTTTATTGATAGCATCATATATTAAAATATAAATGTTGGAGCAACGTACTGGAGGTAGGTTGATCCTGAATAATAATAACCGTATTGGCTCCGGATCAGACGGAATCGTGTGTACCAAGTATGTCTTATATGAAACACTGGTAACAAAACAACACAGAAATCCTAGTGTGGACCTGTGTAATGAGTGTGTGCTGATGGGTGTGCTCAGATAAGTACTGAGACTACATATCACATGCTAGCAGAATCTGCGTAAGCCCTTAATTAAGGTGGTGGATGTGACCCGTAGTAACTGATATACACGAGGAGCAAATGTATTGTGTATATCAGTAGTTGTTGGTGCAATCAGCTGTGCTTCCTCTCTGTAAACGATGGTAAGCCTAGCTAGGTGTCAGGGTGACCTAAGGTAACCTTAAAGTGATGTGCTGCAGGAGTGTGGTGTCCTGCAGTAACGTACGTGGCTGTTGTCAGAGGTAAGTTAAACAGACTGTAGGCAGTGAGTAGGTGGATCAACCTTGGTCAAGAAGACACTAATGCTATTGAATTATCACTTGTCATATATCAGAGGGCTAGCTGTAATGGCACATAAAGTAAACCTTTGTGCTGCTATGTAAAAGGCTGTACACAGCAGCGCAGCTTGAATGTTGCTGCAGGCAACTAAAAATCAGTACTTCTATCGATTGAGCACTTCCCTTCTAAACACTGCACATGGAGGCTTAAAATGACCGTCGGGGCACTTTTACCCTGTATATTTTAGCATGAGCAGACTACCGCATACACTCGCGGTTAGAGAGTGCACATGCACGTGCATGCGCACACCAGTGACTGCCTCCGCATTATATTCTCTAACCGCGAGTGTATGCGGTAGTCTGCTATCTGAGCACACCCATCAGCAAACTCTCATTACACAGGTCCACACTAGGATTTCTGTGTTGTTCTGTTACCAGTGTTTCATATAAGACATACCTGGTAAACACGATTCCGTCTTATCCGGAGCCAATACGGCTATTATTATTCAGGATCAACCTACCTCCAGTACGTTGCTAAAACATATATATTTTAATATATGATGCTATCAATAAAAATTATGTTTTAAATCATTCACTCATCATCAGAGCGTGAGCCTGAGTGCTACACTTGGTTCTCTCTCTTCTGTTTACTGAACTGCATTCTCTGCAGAAAAGTACGAAAGATGTTAACGTACCTTCTATCCCACACACATATTTAGCAGTACATACCAGTTTATATTCTATTACAAAAATGAAGGTGACTGAGGGTATTTTTTTTTATCATCCCTACCTTCCATGTATCATGAAAATGCTGCACTGTATAATGATAACAGGTATAACACAGTATACAACCTTCCAGCTCTTTAGACACCTGATTTAGCTGCCCTCACCAGCACTGAAGGAGTTACATATTTAGTTACAGATTTGGACTAACATCAGAAGAGAACATAGTAGTGGCGTGTGGAACTTTATGCCGATTTGGGTTCCAGGAGATTCCGGGCTACAGTAAGTCCCGGTCAGGGTAAAACTCTCCCATAGAGATCCCTGCACCTAGGAAAGTCTAGTTTTCGACCGCAGTCCCAAAGTAAGTGTGTCTTTGTGTCTGTATTTTGTGTATCATTGTGTGTAAGTGAATTTATGCCGAATAAATTACAATTTATTAAATGTTCTTGTTTTGCTCAAAGAGTGATCCTGGTAAAAAGGTGTAAATAACCTGGTCTCCCGTGACAATATGCAAATTGTTTTGTATTTTGAGTCATCAGACCAAGCTGGTGAAATGTCATAATTTTGGTCTGCTTGTAATTGCATCAGTGCCATTTTTTCTCAGTTAGCCTTTACTCGCTGCGCCGCTCCTTCTCAGCCTTTACTCGCTGCGCCGCTCCTTCTCAGCCTTTACTCGCTGCGCCACTCCTCAGCCTTTACTCGCTGCGCCACTCCTTCTCAGCCTTTACTCGCTGCGCTGCTCCTTCTCAGCCATTACTCGCTGCGCCGCTCCTTCTCAGCCTTTACTCGCTGCGCCGCTCCTTCTCAGCCTTTACTCGCTGCGCCGCTCCTTCTCAGCCTTTACTCGCTGCGCCGCTCCTTCTCAGCCTTTACTCGCTGCGCCGCGCCTTCTCAGCCTTTACTCGCTGCGCCGCTCCTTCTCAGCCTTTACTCGCTGCGCCGCTCCTTCTCAGCCTTTACTCGCTGCGCCGCTCCTTCTCAGCCTTTACTCGCTGCGCCGCTCCTTCTCAGCCTTTACTCGCTGCGCCGCTCCTTCTCAGCCTTTACTCGCTGCGCCGCTCCTTCTCAGCCTTTACTCGCTGCGCCGCTCCTTCTCAGCCTTTACTCGCTGCGCCGCTCCTTCTCAGCCTTTACTCGCTGCGCCGCTCCTTCTCAGCCTTTACTCGCTGCGCCGCTCCTTCTCAGCCTTTACTCGCTGCGCCGCTCCTTCTCAGCCTTTACTCGCTGCGCCGCTCCTTCTCAGCCTTTACTCGCTGCGCCGCTCCTTCTCAGCCTTTACTCGCTGCGCCGCTCCTTCTCAGCCTTTACTCGCTGCACCGCTCCTCCGGCTGTCACCAAAGCTATCAGGAAAAATCTTAGCCTTTTCTACCACCATCAGATTATATACTTGAATCTAGTCTATATAGCTATAAAGACTGAGTCAGGATACCTTGATTGGCCTTTGATACTATGGAGAAGACGTACCTTCAGGTTTCCTGGTCCCGGGATCCATGTTTGTTAAAACTAGTAAATATCTCAACATCTTCATTATTTCTTCTGCGTCTGCAAGAACAAACAGTTACCACTGTGATCCGTACAGAGACAATCTTCAGAGGAAGAAACACATGGAAAAAAGATATTCCTAATAATATGCAGAATGTCATCTTTATACTTATACTAATATTTTGCTTATTTCTCCTTTGAATAATATAGATGTAGCCAGGTCCCCTCCGGTCCCCCGGTGTTGCACCTATCCACTCCTTACCTCTGTTGCTGCAGGGGCTAGTGTGGGTGGTGACAGGTTCGCCTGAGGCTCCAGCGGCCCTCTCTGCAGGGCGCCGCCAGTTTTGGGCAAGGTTGCGCAAGCGCAGGGAGCGCAAAGAGTTGTGGTGGCCATTTTGATTGTTGCGCATGCGCAGTGTACTATGCGCATGTGGTGGCCCATAGGAATAGGCTCTGTGGGGACTACAAGCCCCAAAGTGCTTAGAGGCAGGAGTACCACATGACACCAGGGAGCCAATCTTGCGGCCAGATCTCCTGCAGGAGGCGATACTATTTCACACTCTGAACCAGGAAGAGACAGTCGGTGCTGGGACAGGATATGGGTTACAGCCGTGCGAGGTGTGTGGGTTACAGCCGTCCAAGGTGTGTGGGTTACAGCCGTGCGAGATGTGTGGGTTACAGCTGTGCGAGGTGTGTGGGTTACAGCCGTGCGAGGTGTGTGGGTTACAGCCGTGCGAGGTGTGTGGGTTACAGACGTGCGAGGTGTGTGGGTTACAGCCGTGCGAGGTGTGTGGGTTACAGCCGTGCGAGGTGTGTGGGTTACAGCCGTGCGAGATGTGTGGGTTACAGACTTGTGAGGTGTGTGGGTTACAGCCGTGTGAGGTGTGTGGGTTACACCCGTGCGAGGTGTGTGGGTAGTTGTACCTCTTAGTTATTATAGAGCGGTTAAGATATATGTTGCAAGTAAAGATTATTGCAATTTTACCCTGTGTGTTAGTATTGTTAATTGGTCCTGCAAGGGGCTCCTCCCACTGCGCTGGGATCCCTCTCAGGAGGAGGCCCTGCACCAATACCGTTATTATTGCACCTCAGGCTCCCCGTGACGGAGGCTCAGGCTCCTTGTGAGCCAAAAGGTAAAGGCAGCACCAGTAGCCATCTTGTTTAGGGAGAAACAGGGCTACATATATCCACCATGTTGGAGCAAAATGGGGAAGAGGGTCTTGCAGCCGCCGCACCTGTAAGGTCAGTGAGGGATCCATGATCCAGCAGCGGATCAACGAGGGCTGAAGATTAGGATGATGGTGAAATATGGTCTATATCTTTATAGAGTGACATGACTACATTTAATGTCAAACATTGTTGGACAGGAACTGTTGTCTCGAAGAACTCGCAGAGGAAATGTTGAATGTGAGGTATACCCAACCACTGGTGGGACTACATGGTCCTGAATGTCACACCCTCCCGAAGTTACTGACCATATCCTTATTAATAACAAGGGACAACTTCATATTTTACATAAAAACGTTGAAACATAATTTGGTTTCTCTTATTTACCTTTCTCAGGATCACCGACAAAATTGGGAACATAATTTTCCGGACCTGTCTGAACTGCATTCTCTTCAGAAAAGGACGAATGAAAGATGTTAACGTACCTTCTATCCCACACACATATTTAGCAGTATATAGCAGAGTATATTCTATTACAAAAATGAAGGTGACTGAGGGTATTTTTTTTTATCATCCCTACCTTCCATGTAACATGAAAATGCTGCACTGTATAATGATAACAGCTCTTTAGACACCTGATTTAGCTGCCCTCACCAGCACTAAAGGAGTTACATATTTACAACTCCCCTATAGGATATAAGTCACATCAATCTAAAGCTTAGGCATTAATGAAAAAAGTACGTGTTTCAAATAAGCACTAGTTATAGGGAAAGGAAACTTGCTTACCTGTGCTGTCCTTCTCACTAGGGAGCTGAAAGAAAGTGCAATTGGAGATGTAATTGTTATTAAAGTATTTAAATATGTGTAAACATAAAGTCCCTGGATATCCCCATCCTTACTGTATATCACATAATGTGGGGTCTTCTATGGGGCCATTTCTACGAGCTTCAATGTTATTACTGCCAAATCAAACGTTTTGGCATGACCCTACCTGCCTCACAGTCTGACGTTTGTGTTATCACTGTATTCAGAAAGAGTTATCGCGAGTCAGGAACCGTGAGGTAGGAAAATGTCAATACCGCTCGGGATAGCAGTGTCTTTGGCTGTGTCTTTTTCTAAGTCCTGCCACTGCGATCTCCCTGCACAGCTATTACAAGCGATCTCCCTGCACAGAGGGAAGCTGCATCTCCCTGCACAGCTCTTACAGGCGATCTCCCTGCACAGAGATAGCTGCATCTCCCTGCACAGCTCTTACAGGCGATCTCCCTGCACAGAGATAGCTGCATCTCCCTGCACAGCTATTACAAGCGATCTCCCTGCACAGAGGGAAGCTGCATCTCCCTGCACAGCTCTTACAGGCGATCTCCCTGCACAGAGATAGCTGCATCTCCCTGCACAGCTCTTACAGGCGATCTCCCTGCACAGAGAGAGCTACATCTCCCTGCACAGCTCTTACAGGCGATCTCCCTGCACAGAGAGAGCTGCATCTCCCTGCACAGCCCTTACAGGCGATCTCACTGCACAGAGATAGCTGCATCTACCTGCACAGCTCTTACAGGCGATCTCCCTGCACAGAGAGAGCTGCATCTCCCTGCACAGCTCTTACAGGCGATCTCCTGCACAGAGAGAAGCTGCATCTCCCTGTACAGCTCTTACAGGCGATCTCCCTGCACAGAGAGAAGCTGCATCTCCCTGCACTGCTCTTACAGGCGATCTCCCTGCACAGAGAGAAGCTGCATCTCCCTGCACAGCTCTTACAGGCGATCTCCCTGCACAGAGAGGGTTGCATCTCCCTGCACAGCTCTTACAGGTGATCTCCCTGCACAGAGAGAACCTGCATCTTCCTGCACAGCTCTTACAGGCGATCTCCCTGCACAGAGATAGCTGCATCTCCCTGCACAGCTCTTACAGGCGATCTCCCTGCACAGAGAGAGCTACATCTCCCTGCACAGCTCTTACAGGCGATCTCCCTGCACAGAGAGAGCTACATCTCCCTTCACAGCCCTTACAGGCGATCTCACTGCACAGAGATAGCTGCATCTACCTGCACAGCTCTTACAGGCGATCTCCCTGCACAGACAGAGCTGCATCACCCTGTACAGCTCTTACAGGCGATCTCCCTGCACAGAGAGAAGCTGCATCTCCCTGCACAGCTCTTACAGGCGATCTCCCTGCACAGAGAGAAGCTGCATCTCCCTGCACAGCTCTTACAGGCGATCTCCCTGCACAGAGAGAGCTGCATCTCCCTGCACAGCTCTCACAGTCGATCTCCCTGCACAGAGAGAAGCTGCATCTCCCTGCACAGCTCTTACAGGCGATCTCCCTGCACAGTGAGAAGCTGCATCTCTCTGCACAGCTCTTACAGGTGATCTCCCTGCACAGAGAGAGCTGCATCTCCCTGCACAGCTCTTACAGGCAATCTCCCTGCACAGAGAGAGAGCTGCATCTCCCTGCACAGCTCTTACAGGCAATCTCTCTGCACAGAGAGAAGCTGTGTCACCCTGCACAGCTCTTACAGGCGATCTCCCTGCACAGAGAGAAGCTGCATCTCCCTGCACAGCTCTTACAGGCGATCTCCCTGCACAGAGAGAGCTACATCTCTCTGCACAGCCCTTACAGTCGATCTCCCTGCACAGAGATAGCTGCATCTCTCTGCACAGCCCTTACAGTCGATCTCCCTGCACAGAGATAGCTGCATCTCCCTGCACAGCTCTTACAGGCGATCTCCCTGCACAGAGAGAGCTGCATCTCCCTGCACAGCTCTTACAGGCGATCTCCCTGCACAGAGAGAAGCTGCATCTCCCTGCACAGCTCTTACAGGCGATCTCCCTGCACAGAGAGAAGCTGCATCTCCCTGCACAGCTCTTACAGGCGATCTCCCTGCACAGAGAGAAGCTGCATCTCCCTGCATAGCTCTTACAGGCGATCTCCCTGAACAGAGAGAGCTGCATCTCCCTGCACAGCTCTCACAGGCGATCTCCCTGCACAGAAAGAAGCTGCATCTCCCTGCACAGCTCTTACAGGCGATCTCCCTGCACAGAGAGAAGCTGCATCTCCTGCACAGCTCTTACAGGCGATCTCCCTGCACAGAGAGAGCTGCATCTCCCTGCACAGCTCTCACAGGCGATCTCCCTGCACAGAAAGAAGCTGCATCTCCCTGCACAGCTCTTACAGGCGATCTCCCTGCACAGAGAGAGCCACATCTCCCTGCACAGCTCTTACAAGTGTAGCGGTCATGTAAAATGGCTACAGTCATCTCTCCTGCTGACAGTAAGGCCTGGTAAGTTGTGGGCATGCCAGCAGTAATTATGGAGGTTTGCCCTCACACCCTGGTGAGGTGCCCTGTGTATGGATGGGAGTGGTCACAGGCTCTGACTCCATGGTTAGTGATGTCAGAGGTGTGTCAGCTTTCAGTGGTTCTGGGGAGCTCTGCCAGAGTTCTGAGAGGAGTAAGAGTTATGTTATAGTAGCTGAGTAAGAAGACTGTGTCCAGGGATCTGGCACAGAGTAAAGACATCCCGGCTGGGATAGGGAATCCCTATTAAAGGAGAATTACACCTTTCAAAGGGAAGCAATGAATGATTATGAGTGGCTAGAGAAACTACTGCGAGGGGCAGATAGCCCACCTCAAGCAATAAAGATGCTCTTAATTACAAACCCTCTCGTGTACGTGTGGAGTGATTGTACAGAGAGGAGCACCACAGAGGAGTTCCTCGCCCGGACCATCCCCAAGTGACCGAAGGGACCCTGATGAGGTGGAGGCGCTGCACTGGAACTAGGTAGGACTCAGCACACTACCTCAGCTGCCTGTCTGGACGGGTCCTCCCCACACACGATCATGCGGGAGACTCAGGAGTCCTGTTGCCAACAGGTGCACCACCAGACACTATCACACTGTAATGGGGACCGGTTAGACCACAGGGGCCAATGTGAGATTGGGTGGGTAAGGCCGGTTCACAAAAACCATTACACAGGCAATCTCCCTGCACAGAGAGAGCTACATCTCCCTGCACAGCTCTCACAGGCGATCTCCCTGCACAGAGAGAAACTGCATCTCATTGCACAGCTCTTACAGGCGATCTCCCTGCACAGAAAGAAGCTGCATCTCCCTGCACAGCTCTCACAGGCGATCTCCCTGCACAGAGAGAGCTGCATCTCCCTGCACAGCTCTTACAGGCGATCTCCCTGCACAGAGAGAAGCTGCATCTCCCTGCACAGCTCTTACAGGCGATCTCCCTGCACAGAGAGAAGCTGCATCTCCCTGCACAGCTCTTACAGGCGATCTCCCTGCACAGAGAGAAGCTGCATCTCCTGCACAGCTCTTACAGGCGATCTCCCTGCACAGAGAGAAGCTGCATCTCCCTGCACAGCTCTTACGGGCGATCTCCCTGCACAGAGAGAAGCTGCATCTCCCTGCACAGCTCTTACGGGCGATCTCCCTGCACAGAGAGAAACTGCATCTCCCTGCACAGCTCTTACAGGCGATCTCCCTGCACAGAGAGAAGCAGCATCTCCCTGCACAGCTCTTACGGGCGATCACACTGTTTATATTTGATTTTATTAACACAGTCACAGGACCCGGTATGGGGTGCCAGTATCTCCCTGCATTGTTTAATTGTCCTGCGTCTTTGCGTAGATTCTATGTTGTTTTTTAGGTTGCCCATTCATTGCATTGTACATTAGCACTCCATGCCCATATATTGCCCATACCATATTGGGTATGGTTTACCACAGTCACAATCAATGGGTTTATTGGCAAGTGTAATCTATTGTACTGTTATGCCAATGTTTTTTTATTGTCTATTTCTTTTGTTTTACAAACAAATAGACATTTTTAGTTACTAGCGCCTTTGCACATTTGTATGTGTGGTGATGGGGAGTAGGAGGTGGGGGTAGTTGTCCCGGGGAGGGTGTTTAGGTCTCCCATGTGGGTATCGGGGGGGGGGGGCAGGGCCTCTTAATACTATAGAGGTTACTAACCGTTAAGGTTATTAAGGGCTTAGTTAGTTTTTAAAAACATTTTATTTTAATGTTGCAGTCCACAGAAAACGTAGAGGACACGGAGGAAGACAAAGATGGCCTTCATCCTGGTAGGGGTAGGTACAACTTTAATTTACTTTATGCTGGCTTGATAATATTTTATTTTTAACGGACAAATGTACTATTATCAAGATCTGGATAGTAGGGATGTTGCCCACTGCTGTGCTGTATGTTTGGGGGGGTGGGAGTGGTTGCTGGGGGCAGAGGAGGTGGGGTTTAGGCGGCCTATTCATTGCCATTTGGGTTATCTTTGCTCCCATTGAGGGCATAGGTAACCACACTAGCAATCAATGTGTGTCTTGGCTAGTATTGCTGCTTGTATTGTATTTTAATGTTTATTGGGGGTAGAGGGGGTGGGTGAAGGTTACAGTTGCCTGTGGTGGGTGTTTATGCCTACTGGGTGGATAGCAGGAGTGGTTAACCCCTGCATTATCTTAGCGGTATTAACCGCTAAGTTAATGAAGACGTTAACTTCTCCTGCAATCCACCCGGTAGGCATAAACACCCACCACAGGCAACTCTAACCTTCACCCACCCCCTCTACCCACAATAAATCGGGCACTAGTGTGACAGTCATGGGGTAACCAGGCCATAATTAAAGGTCTTATGCCCGGCTGGTTACCTCTGAGCCGTATTGGGGGGATTAGAGTGTCAGCTCTTGAACCTCGTCATGGCACATGCATTGTATTGTAATAAAGAATGTATGTGTGTTTTACCTTTCCAGGAGTGCTACCCAGTGGAGATTCTCAGGCTGTGAGTTTCAGGGTGGTTTTGCGGTGAAAGTGTTGTCTGATTTGTCTAGGTTGAAAGGGTCCAGAGCTGCTGGCCACCCCAAAAATGTGTCAGGGAATCAGGTCAGATTCCCGGAGACATGAAGACACGGACCTCCGGGCAGAATACTACCTGGAAATCAGTTTCGCGACTCACCGCCAGGTTACCCTGCTTCAGCACAGAGCAGAAAGGTTAATGAGGGCATAGGGATATGTGTATCCCGGGTACAGTCAGGGGTCCCTAGGTTAATGGGAGTCCCCCAGTATATGCCCCAATCAGCAGAACAATGTATAGAGGTTCTGGGGGGCCTCCACTATAGGTAAGGTTGCCAGCTGATTTTATGTCCAAGTCCCTTTGTGTTTAGAAAAGTAACTCTGGGATTGAACCTAAACGTTATTTTGTTCAACTTTTAAAGCATTTTCTTATAGGAGGGCCTAGGAGCGCTGAAACTGAACGTGCGCGTCTTTTAAGTCAAAGCTAAGAAAAGAGGGGCAGACGAAATTGGGAAATATTTTTATTTCTGACATTGTGTATAATGGTCCCACTTTTCGGGGGCCAAATTCTGAGAAGAGAACGTAGCAGTCGCGGCTGGAACTACACGCCGAAAAGAGTACCAGGACGTTTGGTGCTATCTCCCGGTCAAGGGATTTTGGCATCTCCAGTAAGTGTGTTTTTCCATTGTATATTGTAATTCACTGCGTGTGCGTCTGTTTCCAAGGAACAAATTACAGTTTGTTTTACCTCCTTGTTTAGCTCAGTGAATAATCCCGGTTTAAAAGGTGTAAATCTCCGGTCTCCCGTGACAACTAGGTATTTAACTCCTTCATTACCTTAGTGCAGCGATGCGCAAACTGGGGGGGCGCGACTCCTAGGGGGGATGCGGGGGGGCGCAGGGTTTACAGAGGCCCTGCGTGCTTCCTGAAGACACTTAAATTAATTGCTGGAGGAGCGCTAGGGCCTATGTAAACTGCACTTACCTTGTCTCCGGCGCCTTCTCACATTCGTCGCCATGGCAACACGGCATTAAATGGCGCCAGAGCTGACGCTGGTGAGGGGACCACTGGCCGGGGGTGCAGGGAAAAAATGTTTGTGCCCCCCTGCCTTAGCGGTTGGCCACTAAGGTTAGAGCTGGGCACACTTGTGGCTTGGCGACGTGCGTGGCTGCGTGCACGTGCGCGAGCCTCCGTCTGCTGGGCGATGTGTGATCATCCCCAGCAGACAGAGTGATCCATCACACCACGCTCCCACGTGACACGCTCAGCCTCCTACCCTGAGGGAGCAGGAAGCAAGGGTCCCTCTTGGCATCTCAAGCAACAGAGACGCCCCCTCCCCAAAACAAGGGGCTGCAATAAAGTTGTGTGTGACAGCCTGTGATTGCCTGAGACATAGGAAACTGACAAATAATTGCACAGTCACAGGATAATCATGTGTGAGCAGCAGGGACCGGGGGGTGTGAGCAGCGGGGACCGGGGTGTGTGAGCAGCGGGGACCGGGGGGGTGTGAGCAGCGGGGACCGGGAGGTGTGGGCAGCGGGGACCGGGGGTGTGAGCAGCGGGGACCGGGGGGTGTGAGCAGCGGGGACCGGGGGGTGTGAGCAGCGGGGACCGGGGGTGTGTGAGCAGCGGGGACCGGGGGGTGTGAGCAGCGGGGACCGGGAGGTGTGAGCAGCGGGGACCGAGGGTGTGAGCAGTGGGGACCGGGGGGTGTGAGCAGCGGGGACCGGGGGGTGTGAGCAGCGGGGACCGGGGGTGTGAGCAGCGGGGACTGGGGGTGTGAGCAGCGGGGACTGGGGGGTCTGAGAGCGGGGACCGGGGGGTGTGAGCAGCGGGGACCGGGGGGTGTGAGCAGCGGGGACCGGGGGTGTGAGCAGCGGGGACTGGGGGTGTGAGCAGCGGGGACCGGGGGGGGTGTGAGCAGCGGGGACCGGGGGTGTGTGAGCAGCGGGGACCGGGGGGTGTGAGCAGCGCGGACCGGGGGGTATGAGCAGTGGGACCGGGGGGATGTGAGCAGCGGGGACCGGGGGGAGTGAGCAGCAGGGACTGGGGGGGAGTGAGCAGTGGGGACCAGGGGGTGTGAGCAGTGAGGACCAGGGGGGTGTGAGCAGCGGGGACCAGGAGGAGTGAGCAGCGGGGACCGGGGGGTATGAGCAGCGGGACCGGGGGAGTGAGCAGCGGGGACCGGGGGGTATGAGCAGCGGGGAACAGGGGGATGTGAGCAGCGGGGACCGGGGGGAGTGAGCAGCGGGGACCGGGGGTGTGAGCAGCGGGGACCAGAGGTGTGAGCAGCGGGGACCGGGGGGAGTGAGCAGCGGGGACCTGGGGTGTGAGCAGCGGGGACCGGGGGGTAAAAGCAAATAGTAATCTTTTTTTCTGCCCCAGTTCCTATTGCGCACAGTCCCGTCCCCCATCCCCCGTCCCAATTTCATCAGGTGGCAATATCAAACCCTGCGAGTTGCAGCCGCGATGTGTATCTCGGAGCTACTAGAATAGCTCGAATTTCACAGAAACTGTGAGTTTGAGCATTTTATGATCTCTCGCACGGTTTGTCTTTGCGGGAGCGCGACCGATCGGGAAGAAGCATTTCTCGTGCGAGTTTGGTATGTTATTGGAGCTTTCTGAATAGCTACATACAGTATGCAAACTCATTCAAGAAGTGCTCCAAATTCTCAATAAATCACTTATCGAAGCTACTAGACTGGGCCCTTACATGTATCCTGCAAACTGACTTGGAGAGATTATCAGCAACGGGCATTATTACTCTCCCGGGATGCTTCATCCTCCTGGGTTAGATGTAAAGTTGGGCGCTGACTGTATGAACACTTACACCCAGCTGGGTCACAAATCTGGCTGGAATAAAATAATGATTACTGCAAAATAAGCCATTCCTGAGGCTCTAGTCAGCCCAGGGGATACAGAACTGGCAAGGAAGGCAAAGCTTAGTGTGTTTTCTCCTCTTTCCACAGAAGGTGTCCCAGGAAATGGGCGAACCACTCTGGGGACGGAGCAGGGAACGCTTTCGTGTAGGAAGGAGCTGCAATGCGTGTCATGCCCTTTCAGCGCTGACAGGCTTTAGGAGTAATATTGGGGCTGGAGGAGTATCTTAGTAGTAAGAAGAACACTGCATTTGAAGAAGACGAACCCTGTTCATATCCCAAGGTCATCTCTTCTTGTGTCTGTGGGCAAGTTACTCTCTCTCCCGCCCTGTGCCCCAGGTACCCAACATTAGATTGTAAGCTCTTTGTGCAGGGTTTCACGGCACCTGCAAAATTCTATGTACAGCGCTGTATAAGGAAATACAATTATTATTGCTTAAGGGACCCCAATTTAGCTGCATTGCCCCTAGATGAAATCTGCAGTAAGACTAAACACAGGTTATATGAGAATAGAGATGAAGTTTATGTAGCCCCGAGGTAAAATTTCACTCTCTGGCCCCCCTCTGCGTGTGCCGGGGGATCGCGGGTGCCGCCGTTGTCACTGATGGACCCGCCGGGAGAACGCAAGGGTGGGGGCCAGTGCAGGGAGCAGCGCGATGCCCTGCGGCGCAGGCCGGTTGCCGGGGACGCGATCGGGCCGTCGCTATGGCCGCGATCGCGTTGCCACCGGCCCGGCGGCTTGTGAAGAGGGCGCCGCCATTGCAGAGAGTCTCACGCATGCGCAGTAGGCAGAAAGTGCAGGGAAGGCCAAAGAGAGATCGCGCGAGACTAGGGAAGTGTAGGAAAGTGTTGTGGCGGCCATTGGTAGTTCGCGCATGCGCAGGGCTAGCGCGCACGCGGCCCCAGTACTGTAGCAGCCCCCTGGGAACCATTGGGTGTGGGGGATCACAGGACACTGGGTGGGAACACCAGACATTGGGCTGGGGTGATATGGTTAAGGTGATGCGGATAGAGCATGATGTTATGTAATGTGTTATAAGTGTGTTCAGTAAAGTGTTAGTATTATATATGTGTGTTATTGTATTTCTTACCCAGGGCTATCTTTCATAATGGGGATCCTGGGTAAGTGGAGGCGCTGCACTGGATATAGGTAGGACTCAGCACACTACCTCAGCTGCCTGTCTGGACGGGTCCTCCCCACACACCATCATGCGGGAGACTCAGGAGTCCTGTTGCCAACAGGTGCACCACCAGACACTATCACACTGTAATGGGGACCGGTTAGACCACAGGGGCCAATGTGAGATTGGGTGGGTCAGGCCGGGCCAGAAATACCGTTACATTTGGAGGCGCTGCTGAGAGATCAGACCTGGGGTGCCCTGTATGTTTTTGTTCTAAATTGTGTCCTATTTTTGTTCCACCATGTGGGTGCTCTCAAAGCAGGAGGTCTACGCATGGGCCTTGAAAGTGAACGTGACTCCTAACCGCGTGGTTGCCGTGGGGGCAGTCCCAGCTGGCGTGCCCTTGTTAGATGTCCAGGCGCAGGTTCGGAAGCTCCCTGGACTGGCGGGTACGTGGGTCAGAGGGCGAAGGTATGATGACACCTACCAATGGAGTACTGTCCTGATATATGTAGGCCAGACCCTAAGCGAGGAAGATGGCCCTAAATTCTTAAATCTGCCCGGGGGTCCGACCGATGGGTGCCCCTTTATCTACCCTGACTTGGCAGTATCTGCCTGCACCGAGAGCCCTATTGACATTGACAGTGAGTCCCACCTAAAATGGCGGCTCCCGCAGAAGCAAAATGGCACGTGTGCGGCTGACTGCCAGCCTGCACAGAAGAATGTTGCAAACCCCTGCCCAGGACTGGCGGGAAAACCAGAGCCCCACCCTCACACTGTGAGTGACTCAGTACCGAGCTCGCAACATTCCCCAAAAGACTGTGCTGCTCCTCCTCTAGAGTCCACCAGGGGGAGGGAGTGTCTTGAGCAGAAATCAGCAATTTCTGTTCCCCCTAAGGAAAGCAAGGGATGCCGAGAAAAACACCCTTGGCTGTATAGAATCATACGGGCCCCCCATTTAGTCTTGCCAATGGTGGTGTGCCCGTGTGCGTTAAAAGAATGGAAGGTGACGGGTGGCTGGATGGACGGAGCATCTGAGTCACCAGTTGCCCTCACGATGACCGTGGTAGACGGGGAAGAATGCCTGCACGGCCGTCTGAATGAATGTGAGTGTGCCGTTGGGGAGCTGACCCAAGGGCCTTAGTGTCCTGACTGTGCGGCGCAGTTCCTGCAACCCAAACCGCCAGAGGTAGAGGACACTGTTGCAGAAATGGAGTGTTCCCTCCCCGAGGATGAGAGAAACTGCCAGGGGTTACACCCTGATGTGTATGAGCCCTGGAAATTGCCAGGAATAGAGGTCACGGTGCTAATGTGCCCCTGCCTGAGTGAAGCCCTTAAAGAGGGAGTCGAACCGTCCCAGTTACAGCTAGGTTTCAGGTCATCTGAGGTGGACGGAGAAACGTTTACCCAGTATTTTGGCCTCAAATGTGGCTGTTCCCGGAGGGAGGCACTGGCGTGGGAGCCTCACTGCGAATATTGCGGGGCCTGGTTCCTAAAGCCTATCCTGCCCCAGGCGGCGGAACCAGCAGAGGAAGAAGAGGAGGAGCCGGACCTCTCTCCTACAGTAAATTATGCTTGTCCTCAGTTTGTCTTAATTCCAGAGGCCTCCGGGGACCCGTGTGTCCAGACCACTGTTGCAGACCCTCTCAAAGGGGACATTCAAATGGAAGAGCAGGAACCTCTGATGGCGGAACCTGCGGAGAAAAATGCGCCTGATGGTGCTACCAAGGTGGGTGAAGCCGCTACTAATGCTTCTACTTCAGCAATGGAGGTGGTGGAGGGGCCATGTGCCCAAATGGACTTTCCAGACGCTGAGCCGGAGCCGCTGGAGGCGGAGATCCAGATGTTGGAACCCCAGATGTCGGTTCCAGACTCGGTTCCCGAGCAGGAACCACCGAGACCAGAACCACAGATCCCGGAAGGCCAGGGTAAGGTGTTTATACCCCCGCCCATGTGTGGTGATTCTAGCGACCAACCGAGCGTGGTGATGCGCCTGCCGGCGGACCACTCCAGTGAGGTCACCGAGGCAACCACCTCAACTGATGCAGACCATGATGTGGGTCCGTGTGCCCTGCAACGGCCAGTCCGGCCTACCACCGAGGTACCAGCGGTCCCAGGCTTGGGATCAGTACCTGCCGACAACGATAGGGGTAAGTTGACTGCCCCAGGGGTGTCGAGTGTGAGCTCCCCGGTGATCGTGGAGCCTGGTGACTCCAAAGGTAGGGTCACCCGGGCGATGGGCTCACCCCGTCATCGCGTCCTGGTGGAGGTGTCTCCCCCAGAAGATCTCTGCAGATCATGGAACGAATTCGACCTCATCCAGGTATCCGGTGTAACGGACCGGAGCGACACTTACTCCTGTGCGAGGAGTCTCCAAGCGGGCCTACCCGAAGAAGTTGTGCTGTCCCCAGAAGGTGTCACCGTTAAAGGGATGGTTGGAGTGGACAAAGACTGTGTTGAGACCGCTCTGGTAGTTGTGGCCTCTCCCAGGTGCGCGATGGAGCGTTATGTTCGCCATGTGGTGGACCGAGGCAAGAGACTAAACCTCCCTGTCTCCCGTGAGACGAAACCGGAGTGTCCGGCAAGGGTCAATACCCCGGACCCCTTACTATTTTTTCTGCAAGGGGGAGAAGGTGGGTTGGTGCAAGGGACTGGTCTTGAGCTCCAAAAGACTCACAGGAGTCACGGTGGGATACCTTCACCCAATCAGTTAGGGGCACTCCACTCTGAGACTCAGCTGGCCTCGGGTATCCATGCGGGTATGTTGGGTACCGGTGAACAAATGCCTATTGTGTGTGATGTACTGTTTACTATGCATTTTTCATTGTGTAACACTATGTATGGTTGCTACCCAAGCGAGATCGTTGGGATTCTGCGAGGGGGAGAATGTAGCCTGAGGTAAAATTTCACTCTCTGGCCCCCCTCTGCGTGTGCCGGGGGATCGCGGGTGCCGCCGTTGTCACTGACGGACCCGCCGGGAGAACGCAAGGGTGGGGGCCAGTGCAGGGAGCAGCGCGATGCCCTGCGGCGCAGGCCGGTTGCCGGGGACATGATCGGGCCGTCGCTAAGGCCGCGATCGCGTTGCCACCAGCCCGGCGGCTTGTGAAGAGGGCGCCGCCATTGCAGAGAGTCTCGCGCATGCGCAGTAGGCAGAAAGTGCAGGGAAGGCCCCAGAGAGATCGCGCGAGACTAGGGAAGTGTAGGAAAGGGTTGTGGCGGCCATTGGTAGTTCGCGCATGCGCAGGGCTAGCGCGCACGCGGCCCCAGTACTGTAGCAGCCCCCTGGGAACTACAATTCCCAGGAGGCATAGGGAGACAGAGGTCAGGTGCTCCATTGCGGCCAATAGGGCTGGAGGAAGCTCAGCCCGGGAAAAGAGATACATTTCCCGGGCTTTGGACGCGTCAGTCAGGCAGAGGAGAAGGAAGGAGTAGGAAGGGTGTAGGGAGCGCGTGGCTCCTGCATCAGGTAAGGGTTCTCCTTAGGTCCCCAGGCAGGCCCCAATTCCCGGTAAGGGCAGGGGGTAACTGAAGAGGGACGGCCCTAGATAAGGAGGTTACCCTTAGGTGCGGAAGGTGCAGTTTGGCAGTGCCACAGCGGATAGGGCTGTGCGCACTGGCAAATAGGCACAGCGTGCAAGCAGTGGATTTGCTGCGGGTTCCAGTATATGGTGTGTGTATCGTTCTGTGTGTTGTTGCTGCATGTGCTGGGCGCAGTGTGTGCAGCGTGTGTGAGTACCTGCAGGTTGACGGTGAGAGCGGTGTGTCTGCTGCAGGTGCTTTAGGAGTATCTAGTAGTTAGTAGTTACAGATAGGACTGGGTAGCTAGGGGAGGGGGCAGGTTATTACTCCGCAGGCCCTAGGAGTTTTCCCCAAGCCACCCCAGGTTGCGGTTCATCAGGGACAGGCCC
Organism: Ascaphus truei; assembly: GCF_040206685.1. Classification (NCBI taxonomy): domain Eukaryota; kingdom Metazoa; phylum Chordata; class Amphibia; order Anura; family Ascaphidae; genus Ascaphus; species Ascaphus truei. The sequence goes on from NC_134483.1 coordinate 545,172,485, forward strand.
TAGGTTAGGGTTCCTGTCACGTTAGGGATAGATAGGGATAGCGGCGGTTGCTGTTCCCGTGAGACGGTGTGTTACCGAGAGACGGTTGTGTTCCCGTGAAGCGGTGGGACCCTCGTTGGGGTCATGGAGAAGTACCTGGATAGGATCAGACGGATGCATCGCACGTCTGACCCTTTTAGAAGAGTGTAGCAGGCCCGAGCATCGGAGTGCTGGGAAGGTATTTCTACACATGTGCACCAACAGGCCTAATAGATAATTTAGTGACTGCGCAGTCACCCACGACCTCCTTGGGAGTACGGGACATTGGGTGTGGGGGATCACAGGACACTGGGTGGGAACACCAGACATTGGGCTGGGGTGATATGGTTAAGGTGATGCGGATAGAGCATGATGTTATGTAATGTGTTATAAGTGTGTTCAGTAAAGTGTTAGTATTATATATGTGTGTTATTGTATTTCTTACCCAGGGCTATCTTTCATAACGGGGATCCTGGGTAAGTGGAGGCGCTGCACTGGATATAGTTAGGACTCAGCACACTACCTCAGCTGCCTGTCTGGACGGGTCCTCCCCACACACCATCATGCGGGAGACTCAGGAGTCCTGTTGCCAACAGGTGCACCACCAGACACTATCACACTGTAATGGGGACCGGTTAGACCACAGGGGCCAATGTGAAATTGGGTGGGTCAGGCCGGGCCAGAAATACTGTTACATTTACTTACCACAATATTAATTGCTCTTGTTACTTGTAGTACACTCAGCAAGACAACAGCTGCAGTTTTGAAGTCCATGGTCAGTTTTGCAGCTTCAGCTCAGTCCTACTTTCTCTGCTTTACAGTCTCCCCAAACAGTCCTTAAATAGCAAGAAGTGAATATATATATTTATATTTATAAAATATTTTACCAGGAAGTAATACATTGAGAGTTATCTCTCGTTTTCAAGTATGTCCTGGGCACAGAGTAAAACAAATAATACATGATTACAAGTACAGTTACATAAATGAACAGGGTATACATTATATACAAGACATTGCATGCACAATTAAAGAAAATATATATTATGAGCGTATGAAACAGTTACAGACCAGATTAAAGTGTGAGACAGCCTTAGATTTGAAAGAACTTAAGCTGGTGGTGGATATGAGAGTCTCTGGTAGGTTGTTCCAGTTTTGGGGTGCACGGAAGGAGAAGGAGGAACGTCCAGATACTTTGTTGAGCCTTGTGACCATGAATAGTCTTTTGGAGTCTGATCTCAGGTGATAGGTGCTGCATGTGGTAGGGGTGAGGAGCTTGTTCAGGTAGCTGGGTAGCTTGCCCAGAAAGTATTTGAGGGTGAGACAGGAAAGGTGAACTTTGCGCCTAGACTCTAGTGATGACCAATCTAGTTCTTTGAGCATTTCGCAGTGATGTGTGTTGTAGTTGCATTGGAGAACAAAACGACAAATTGAATTGTAGAGGGTGTCAAGTTTGCTAAGGTGGGTTTGAGGAGCCGAGCCATATACTATGTCGCCATAGTCAATAATTGGCATTAGCATCTGCTGTGCAATACGCTTTCTGACCAGGAGACTTAGGGAGGATTTGTTCCTGTAAAGTACCCCTAGTTTGGCATAGGTCTTGGTTGTCAGGGTATCAATGTGCATCCCGAATGTTAAGTGGGAGTCAAACCATAAGCCCAGGTATTTAAAACTAGTGACAGGTGTTAGGGTTGTGTTAGCGTTGGTTCTAATCAGGAGCTCAGTCACTGGAAGCTTTACAAATTTAGTCTTGGTCCCAAATACCATTGTTACAGTCTTGTCAGTGTTTAAAAACAGTTTGTTTTGGGAAATCCAGTTTTCGAGTCTCAAAAAGTCAGACTGAAGTATGTGTTGAAGGTCAGAGAGGCTATGGCTGTGTGCATATAGGATTGTGTCATCTGCGGGAAGATCATTAATGAACACTGAGAAGAGTAGGGGCCCCAGAACAGAGCCTTGCGGGACACCACAGGTGATATCCAGGGGGTTGGAGTTAGAGCCTGAGATGGACACATGTTGGAATCTTCCTGATAGGTAGGACTGAAACCAGTTTAAAGCATGTTTCCCTATTCCAGAGCTCTGGAGTTTGTTAAGCAGGATAACATGATCAACTGTGTCACAAGCCTTTGCAAAATCTAGGAATACTGCACCAGTGAGTTGTCCCCGTTCCATTCCACACTGGATTTCATTGCAAACTTTTAGCAGGGTAGTTAAGGTGGAGTGTTTGGGACGAAACCCAGACTGGAATTGGCTAGGGAAATTTGTCTTGGTGTAGAAATCGCTTAATTGGGAGTGGACACATTTTTCCATAACTTTGGATAGAATTGGGAGAAGTGATATTGGCCTGTAGTTTGAGACAGTGTTTTTGTCCCCACTTTTGAAGATTGGGACAACTCTGGCAGTTTTCCAGGTCTTAGGGATATGGCCTGCAGACAGGATAGAGTTGACTATGGACGCAATTGGTTTGGCAATGGCTGGGGCACCAAGTCGTAGGAACCTAGATTGTAGTAAGTCGGGTCCACATTGGCTGCTTAGTTTTAGTTTGAGGAGCGCTTGTGTAATCTCCTCTTCAGATACTGGGCTAAATTGAAAATTGTGGGCAGTGTTGGGAGGGGGTGGGACTGTAGGGATACTCCCAGGATGAGATTCATGTTTGGGGTTTGTGCTGCGTTTCGCTAATAAGTTAGTGGCAACCCCACAAAGTAATCATTGAATGCATTTGCAATGTCAGTGGGGTTTGTCAGAGTAATATCCCTCTTAGTAATATTACTTGGTTGTTGATGGTTTGGAGGCTGGAATATATTGTTGATAACCTTCCAGAAATTAGCTGGGTTTGATGTATTTTGGTGGAGATTGTCAGAGTAATATTGTGCTTTTGCATGCCTTGTTTGCCTTGTGCACATGTTCCGCATGCATCTGTAGTGATTGAGATCCTTGGTAGTGCAAGTTACTTTGTATCTTTTCCACAAGGCATCCCTGAACTGGTAGAGTGCTATAAGGTATAAGCTTCATCCAATCAGATACCAGGAACGTTACGTGAGAAATGGCCAAGGGGCGCGGTTAATCATTAGTTTGTGGGTACCCAGAGAATGGGAAGGACGCAGGTGTGTGTGTCACAGGTAACAGGACCCCCAATTACAATGTGAACCGCAGTGATCAGCATCTCAGCACTTCCCATTGTACAAGGAATAAGCAGATGAGAAGAGGAACATATGTAACATGTGAACCATTTCATTTATCTTGGATTGATGGATCGTTTTCACATCCCTTTTCTCCTCACCATAATATGTACTGTGGCTATATATATATATGCCATGTAGTCCCCCCCCCCTCTCACCCTTACTCATCTTATTGTCTCTTACAATAACCTCTCCCCCATACATACTGATACCAGCATTGATGCGGAGATGCATGTTTCTGGTCAGTGGTTGGGGGAGATCCATTAAAGTGCGACAGTCCCTGGCGGTTATCGCATGATTGAGGTATAATCGCGGTCCTCACACTTCAACAAATCTTTCCCCCTGAGTGTTAATAATTGTATGTATGTATGTATGTATGTGTGTGTGTATGTGTGTGTATGTATGTATGTATGTGTATGTATGTATGTATGTATGTGTATGTATGTATGTATGTATGTGTGTGTGTATGTATGTATGTGTTGTGACAAACGACTTACTCCGGGGCTCCGTCGTTTGTCCGGGACTGTTTAGAACACGGTCTTTTAGGGTAGGTTAAATGATGAGGCGTCACGTACTGTTCCTTTAAACAGGCTATGCCTGGTTTATTCAGTCCCAGGCACTGAGACTGCCACAGTGCATACAACAGAAAACAGATCAAAACAAAAGCTGCTCATCTGAGCGATAACTTAACTTAGATATCCCTGACTCAGGGTTGGAAGTGGCTTTTCCACTTCCAACATCAAAACACGGTACTTTTGCAGTCTTATACAAATGAACAGAAAGATTGAACCTGTTTGGGGAAGAGGCTTCTCCCCTCTGTAGTTCAGCAGCCTTCCAGCCTCCTGGCTCTTGTGGAGAGACCAGAGCAAACAGGAAAACAGTCTTACATACCTGATTCCTAATTAGCATGACAGGTGACAGAAATCAGGCAGCAGACAAACTCTGGTCTGGATCTCTCATCCTTCAGTTCCAGCGCTTGCCAAACTGTGGGATGGAGTGTATGTATTATAAGGCTGCACTCCCAGGCCAAACAGGATAGAAACTGTTTAGTATCCTGGGAGCCCTATATACGGAATTTATTACCATCCCCTGGTTTCTGTCACATATCCTCCCCCCCAGCTCAGACCTCGAGGGATGAGCGACCATGGATATTAGGGAGTGCATCCTTGACAACCCGTCAGCATTGCCATGTTTGTGCCCTGACCTGTGTTCCACAGAAAATTTAAAGGGTTGTAGGCTTAGGAACCACCTGGTCACTCTAGCATTCTTTTCCCTGTTTTGACACATCCAGGTAAGGGGTGCATGATCTGTGACCAACCGGAATTTTCTCCCCAACAGGTAGTATTTGAGCGTCTCTACAGCCCACTTTATTGCGAGACACTCTTTCTCTACTATGGAGTAATTTTTCTCCTGGGGATTTAGTTTCCTACTTAAATAAAGGATGGGGTGCTCCTCACCTTGAGACTCCTGGGAGAGTACCGCCCCCAGCCCTACCTCAGATGCGTCGGTTTGGACTACGAACTCTTTGGAGAAGTCAGGTGTGACCAACACTGGTTGGGCACAGAGAGCTTCTTTCAGGCTTCTAAAGGCTTGTTCGGTGTCGGGGGACCACTTTACCATTAGTGGTCCTCTTGCTTTTGTGAGGTCAGTTAGTGGGGTTGCCTTAGTTGCAAAATTGGGAATAAACCTTCTATAGTACCCAATTAACCCCAAAAAGGTCCTTACTTGTTTTTTTGTAACTGGCCTTGGCCAATTTTGTATCGCCTCCACTTTGAGTGTTTGGGGTTTGAGTAAACCTCTGCCAATAGAATATCCCAGATACTTGGCCTCCTCCAGACCAATAGTGCATTTAGCGGGGTTAGCAGTTAGTCCAGCAGACCGAACTGCGTCAAGCACAGCTTGGACCTTTGGAAGGTGGGATTGCCAATCTTCACTATGGATTACCACATCATCCAGGTAGGCGGCAGCATACCGAGCATGTGGTTTTAAAATTTTATCCATCATTCTTTGGAATGTGGCGGGAGCTCCATGTAAGCCAAAAGGCAACACCTTATACTGAAAGAGGCCGTCTGGGGTTGAGAAGGCTGTCTTTTCTTTTGCCCTTTCTGTGAGGGGAACCTGCCAGTACCCTTTTGTTAGGTCTAGGGTTGTGAGATATCGGGCTTTGCCCAGTCTCTCTACAAGTTCATCTACCCTGGGCATAGGATAAGTATCAAATTTTGACACCGCGTTTAGTTTCCGGTAGTCATTACAAAACCTTGTTGTACCATCTGGCTTTGGGACTAAGACTATAGGGCTGTTCCACCCACTTTGGGATTCCTCAATTACACCTAGTTTTAGCATTTTTTTAACCTCTAAACTTATAGCCTTTCTTTTGGCCTCTGGGATTCGGTACGGTTTAAGGTTAACTCGGACCCCCGGTTCAGAGACTAGGTCATGTTCAATTACGCTAGTTCTACCTGGCCGTATAGAGAAGATTTCTTTGTTTCTTCTCACTAAATTCTGAACCTCTCGTTTCTGATGAACAGACAGGGTTTCAGCTATGCTAACCTCTGGGTCAGTTTCTTGATTCTCTGACGGACCTGGGGGTACTAGGGTTAACAAGACTTCTCTATCTTTCCAGGGCTTGAGTAGGTTTATATGGTAAATTTGCTCAGGTTTCCTCCTACCTGGCTGTCTTACCTTATAATTTACTTCTCCCACTCTTTCCAAGACCTCATATGGCCCATGCCATTTAGCAAGGAATTTACTCTCCACGGTGGGAACCAGAACTAGTACCCTATCACCTGGAAAAAAAATTCTGACCCTAGCACCCTTATTATACGTATTCCTCTGTGCTTCTTGAGCTTTCTCCATGTGTTCCCTCACTATGGGTAGGACTGCAGCAATGCGGTCCTGCATCTGGGCAACATGCTCTATTACACTTCTGTAAGGGGTAACCTCGTGTTCCCAAGTCTCTTTGGCTATATCCAGTAAGCCCCTTAGGTGTCGGCCATACAATAGTTCAAACGGGGAAAAGCCTGTGGATGATTGGGGAACTTCCCTAATGGCAAATAACAGGTACGGTAACAAACAATCCCAGTTTTTCCCATCTTTATCAACCGCCCGCCGTAACATGCTCTTTAAGGTTTTATTGAACCTTTCCACTAAACCATCTGTTTGTGGATGATAGACTGAGGTTCTGAGATGCTTGATTTTTAGGAGTTTACATAGCTCTTTTGTTACTTGGGACATAAATGGTGTTCCCTGGTCAGATAGAATCTCTTTAGGAATCCCGACCCGGGAAAACAGAACTACTAACTCTTTTGCTATGTTTTTAGCTGAGGTGCTACGTAGGGGAACTGCCTCCGGATATCGGGTGGCATAATCTAATATTACCAATATATGCTGATGTCCCCTAGCAGACTTTATTAGGGGTCCTACTAGATCCATAGCAATCCGGTCAAATGGTACCTCTATTATGGGAAGGGGTACCAATGGGCTGCGGTACGCCTTGAACGGGGCGGTGATCTGACATTCTGGGCATGAGGAACAATAATTCGTAATTTCTGCCAGAACCCCAGGCCAATAGAAGCTTCGGAGAACCTTTTCTTTTGTCTTTTCCACCCCTAGGTGTCCCCCCAATGGATGACTATGTGCGAGGTGTAATACTACGTTACGGAATGTCCGTGGTACCAACAATTGTTTAGTTGTAACTGATTTCCTTTTATCAACCCGATATACTAGGTCGTTCTCTACCTCGAAGTAGGGGTAAGCAAGTGACCTATCTGGTTGGCCAGGAGTACTATTCTGGTCCCGTATATTTCCCTTGCTACCGCTAATGTGGGGTCCTCCCACTGGGCCTTCTTAAAACTCCCAGGACTGACCTCTAGGTCAGCGAGGGTCTTATCCGGTTCTGGGGTGGTAAGTGTCTGCTCAACATCTTGATTTGGGGTATTCCCTACCAAAGTAGTGATGGGGAAGGGAATTTTACAGCACTGCTCCTTTTCCCCCTTCTTATTTGGGCCCTCGTCAACCTCCATTTCTGAAAAAGGGAAAGGATTTGTTTCTTCTAATACTTCGTTATGGTCCGCTATTGAACTCTGGGCGCTATTCTGAGCGGGGGACCACATTTTTAGAAAATGGGGAAAGTCGGTCCCTATTAACACATCATGTGCCAGTTTGGGTACAATACCCACCTTGAAATCTAAAGAACCAAACTCTGTTTCAAAAAAAACATCAACAGTGGAATATTCATGATTATCCCCATGTATACAACAAATTGCCACTCTTTGTGAACTGTTTCCCTGTTTCTTCTTAATGGGCAAGAGGTATTCGGACACTAGTGTGACCATGCTCCCAGAGTCAAGAAGTGCCCGAACCCTCTTACCATTAACCTTTACAAATGCCCACAGATGGTTATTCAAGGGGTCCTCTGGGCTAGGGCCCATACATTGGGACAACAGCGAATAAGGTTCCACGCTGTTGCATTGCATGGGCTCATCATTTAGTGGGCAGATTTTTGCTGTGTGGCCCCTCTCATGACAATTTACACATTTAGGTACATAGTCTGTGTCCCACTTAGAGCCTTTTCCCGGCTCCCCATGTTGGCTATTGCCCTTAGTGTGCGAACCACTGTTGCTGGTGCTGCGTGAAGGTGGTCGCCGCTCTTCAGCGCCCCTTAACCCCGGTACCCTTTTACCGTCTCTGGAAGAGTCCTGGAACCTCGGGTAGTGGGGTTGCTCCACGACTGTGGGTTGCGGCTGCTCTTCTGCTGCATTGTACCTTTCTACGAGGGCCACAAGCTCATCCGCATTGTGGGGGTCACTCCGACTGACCCAACGGCGTAAGGCAGAGGGAAGTTTCCTCAAGAACTGGTCCATGACCAACCGTTCCACGATGTGGCTGGCTGAGTTGATCTCGGGTTGTAGCCACTTCCGGGCGAGGTGGATGAGGTCATACATCTGGCTTCGGGTGGCCTTATCCATCGTGAAGGACCATGCGTGAAACCTTTGGGCGCGAACAGCCGTGGTTACGCCGAGGCGGGCGAGGATCTCGAACTTCAATTTTGCATAGACGTTAGCTTCGGCTGGCTCTAGATCAAAGTAAGCCTTCTGGGGTTCGCCGCTTAGGAAGGGTGCGATTAGACCAGCCCACTCAGCTTCTGGCCATCCCTCTCTCTGTGCCGTGCATTCAAAAGTGAGAAGATAGGCTTCCACATCATCCGAGGGTCCCATCTTCTGAAGGTAGTGGCTTGCCCTGGTCATTTTCGGAACTTGGGCAGCCACTGCCAGTGGAAGGTTACTGATAGTCCCCCTCAGGATCTCGAGTTCCTGCTGTAAGCCCTGAGCGAACCGCTGTTGCTCCTCTCTCAGCAAGCGGTTTGTCTCTTGCTGGTTTGCATTCGCGTTTTGCAGGGCTTCATTCGTCTGTTGCTGGTTTGCATTCGCCTGTTGCTGGTTTGCATTCGCCTGTTGCTGGTTTGCATTAATCTCTTGCTGGGCTATTAGCAGCTGCTGCTGGGCTGCATTCGTCTGCTGCTGGTTTGCATTAGTTTCTTGCTGGGCTATTAACAGCTGTTGCTGGGTTTCATTCGCGTCTTTCTGGGCAGCGACATTGCGTACCAGCGCACCCACCACGTCTTCCATCTTGTTTGCAGAGGATGAAAAAACTTTTTTTTTTTTTTTCTTTCAAAGTTCTTTAACCCGCAGACCTTTTAGTGTTCTGCCCGCATTCTCCACCATATGTGACAAACGACTTACTCCGGGGCTCCGTCGTTTGTCCGGGACTGTTTAGAACACGGTCTTTTAGGGTAGGTTAAATGATGAGGCGTCACGTACTGTTCCTTTAAACAGGCTATGCCTGGTTTATTCAGTCCCAGGCACTGAGACTGCCACAGTGCATACAACAGAAAACAGATCAAAACAAAAGCTGCTCATCTGAGCGATAACTTAACTTAGATATCCCTGACTCAGGGTTGGAAGTGGCTTTTCCACTCCCAACAACAAAACAAGGTACTTTTGCAGTCTTATACAAATGAACAGAAAGATTGAACCTGTTTGGGGAAGAGGCTTCTCCCCTCTGTAGTTCAGCAGCCTTCCAGCCTCCTGGCTCTTGTGGAGAGACCAGAGCAAACAGGAAAACAGTCTTACATACCTGATTCCTAATTAGCATGACAGGTGACAGAAATCAGGCAGCAGACAAACTCTGGTCTGGATCTCTCATCCCTCAGTTCCAGCGCTTGCCAAACTGTGGGATGGAGTGTATGTATTATAAGGCTGCACTCCCAGGCCAAACAGGATAGAAACTGTTTAGTATCCTGGGAGCCCTATATACGGAATTTATTACCATCCCCTGGTTTCTGTCACAGTGTGTATGTGTGTATGTGTGTATGTATGTATGTATGTATGTATGTGTGTATGTATGTATGTATGTATGTATGTATGTGTGTATGTATGTATGTGTGTGTGTGAGTATACATATATTTATACAGCTCAACCCCGTTATAAGGCGATCCGTTACAACGCGAATCCGCTTATAGCGCGATGCGAGCTCGGCTCCCAGTTTTTGTATTTATGAAAACTTTGCAACACGATTATTGGCGTCTTAAATACTTTATTGCACAATGCATTCAATTGTACATTATTTCTATCGCGATCCGCTTATAGCGCGATGTGATTCTTTGGACCCCAAGCACAGCGTTATAAGGGGGTTTCGCTGTATATATATATATATATCCCAGGGTCACTTACCTCAGATGCCGGCGAGTGGAGCGCTGGAGCATCCGACTAGTGCCAGTGTGTGGAAGCTGAGCCAGGCTGTCGGGGTTTATAGGCAGGGCGACTGAGTCGCCAGCGGCTCCCGTAGCAGGGCGCCGCCATCTTCTGCGCACAGTCGCCAAGCGCAGATGGAGCTGCAGGGTGGTCATAAGCCAGAGAATGCTCCTCCGGGACTGCAGCCTCCAGCATGCATAGGGGCATGTAGTCAGGTGCACCTGAATAACCAATAGGGCTGCAGCTTCCCTTGCAAGGGGGATATAGATACATTTGGCACGCGAGGACCACACCAGTTGGAGCTGGGACAAGGTCAGAGTAGGAGGTATGTGCAGGTGTCTGTGGCACCTGCACTAGGCCAGAGACCCCCTGTTAGGCCCCAGCTAGGCCCCGACTCCCCTGAGCTTGTGGTTGCTGCAGGGACCGGCCCATAGGTAGGGACACTGCCCTGTAGAACCATAGCAAAGGGATCAAGGCAGGACGTGGCTATATCCTGTCCTCAGGTGGTCTGGGACCAAACACCTGTGACCACAGAGACTCTTAAGGTAGTACTATCCACGTGGGACCCACCCAAATTAGAGGTGGAGGCTTCGCAGAGGACATCCATGGATCCTATCTTCCACAGCACGCCCGGGTGTGGGATCACCCGGCAGGTACCTATCTCTGCAAGTGCACCAACAAACACTTTAGTGGGCAGCACTGTACCACACATTGGGTGGGGTATTACGTTGTGGATGCCAGGGGGGTTTGGTGCCCAAGGGCCCCCTCAGTACTTTGGGGACTGTGTTTCAGGTAGGGGGACAGAGGGTTGGTGGGTTAAGCCGTGCTTGGCCAGGTTGTGGTGGTGTATGTATATAGTTCATAGAAGTTCATGCAGTAAAGATATTATCTTTTCACTAAGTGTGTGGTTTATTGCACGTGGGTCCGGTAATGGGGTTATTCTACATAATAAAATCCTGTACAGATGGAGGCGCTAACAAGCATTGAACCAGGTACACCGCAGGCTCCCAGTACCGAAGGCTCTGGACTCCTATGAGCCACAGATCTTGCACACTACACATACATACCATAGTCACACATCTTCCAGGGGGTTTGGGAAGTGCTACAATTGGAGGCGCTGCTGAGATCTCAGCCCTGGGAGCCTAGTCAGCAGTTCTAAATTAGTGAACCAATCAGACTCACCATGTTTATGCCCTTGCAACAAAGAATCCTTGACTGGGCCTTAGAGCTCCAAGAACCTCCGGGACACGTGGTCGCAGTGGGAGGGGTCCCCGCCCCGCCCTCACCTCAATGTTCGCTGCCCGAAGTCAAGTAAAAAGATCCCCTGGCGTGGGCAATGTCAGGATCATCAGCAGAAAGTACGACCCTGCTTGTCAGGGGAGTGAAGTGTTGCGGAGATGTGCCCCAAAGATGCCCCTCAGGTTATATACCTGCCAGAGACTTTACCACAAGGGTGTTCTCTTATATAACCTGGGATGGCCTCCCCTCATGATACCTCCCCACCTGAACCCTCCACAAGGGTTTCTCCGCCAATACAGGTTCCCCCTTCACCTTACAATCTCGGGGTATGGAGGACCATAAATTTGGCAACCAGTACTCCAGCCAGACCTGACGTACCCTATCCCGGGTACGTTCACTTCAAATACCCTGCACGGAGCCACATCTGGGCCGGGAGTCTCCCAAAGTCACCTTCCCCTAACCGACAGATCTACACCGGTCAGTAGCCCAGGGCCTGGAACCGATAGTCGCTTAACAAGTGGCGGCTCCATACTGAGTCTGACTCAACCACAGCTAGTGGAAGCCCTTACTATGTCTTCCCAAGCGCAAAATTACAGGAAACTAAAAGCTTTCTCTGGGACGACACCTACCCCCGTGGGAGAAGAGAAGAAGAAGAGGGAGATCAATTCCTGGAGGGAACACACCCTCAAGGTGCTTGACGAATGGCCATGCTCCAAAGCAGTGAAACGACAGAGGATAATGGAGAGCCTCTGACCTCCAGTATGCACGATGATCAGTATGCAACGAGATCAAAACGCCGACCTCTCGGCTCACCGGATCGTGGATCTGCTAGTGCGTATCTACGGAAAGGATGAAGATGAGAGCGAACTGTGGTCCCGATATTACGGCCTCAGACAAAAGGACGGAGAAAACCTGTCCATCTTTATTCAACGGATCTAGCTGGTTCTCTGGAAGCTACGAACCTACAACATCCTCCCTGCCTCAATGGTGGATGAGTACCGGCACAAACAATTCCTTAGAGGAGCAATCCCCACCCATCACATAGTGATCATGAGCAGGTGCTCTCTACTACAAGGACCTGCCCCTACCTTTGAGGAACTCTTGGGGTTAGTAAAGGGGCTTGAATCATATACACGTATATGCTTACTTCCCCAAAGAAGACAGAACCCCTCAAGGGTGAACCAAAGGGACCATATGCTGTGAAGGCCAAGGAACCATATAGTATGGAGGAGGAATCTCAAGCCAAGCCACCTTCTGCCAAGTCCAAATCATTAGGGAGAATATCCCCTACATACAAGGCCCGCACTGACACCAGTGGCTTCATCTGCTACAGCTGTGGTTGGAAGGGCCACTTCTCCAAGGAATGCCCTTAGAAAGAAAAAAAAAAACTAAGAATTTCCACCCTAACATAATGATCTGTGGGGTTCAGACGGCCGAAACACCAACCCTCCCCGGCCGAAACCACTCCCGAGCCAAGCTCCAACGATGGAACCTCACCATTGGATGCTTACAGTCGGGTAGCACCCGCCGCTATCATACTCGTCATCATGGATGGTGTCTATTCATCGGCGTTGCTGGACACCGGGTAACAAGTGACCATTGTGTACCGAGAGTTCTATAACCAACATCTCCAACACCGACCCTTGCAGTCGGCGAAGCACATGAAACTGAGGGGACTCAGCAATGAGGATTACTCCATCGATGGAGTAGTGAAGGTTCGGCTGGAGATACTTCAATTGAACACTGGCAAATCACACCCTATGGATGTGGAGGCACTGGGATGCCCCGAGCCCCTATAGCATCCCAGTTCCCCAATCATACTGGGAACCAACGCCGACATAGTAATGTATCAGGCTGTAATCAGGGCCTTTGGATAGTCTGACCATCCACCCCATCCTTGTGGAAGAGTGTTGTAATATATCCACACAAGACAGACATGGAAATCTCTTCAACCTACAGATGGGGTAAACAGAGATCCCACCAGGGGGAGTGAAGCGCATGGCCGCGCTGTACTGCTACCCTGACCGAGACGAGGCTGATCATCTCTTTTTCCTGGAGAGTACGCCCGAGGAAGTTGCCCAGCGAGGCTACAAGCTGGTACCTGAAGTACGGGAATGGACCTCCAAGATTCCTGGAAGAATCAAAGTGTTTGTGCAAAATATTTTGCCCTATCCCATGGCCTTTGATCAGGGCCAAAAATTGGGACGAATATACCCCGTCACTCACATGGAGGAGAGGCCTCAGGTGAATGCTGCTGCGGCGTCCGAACAGCAAGCCGGGCTGACATTAAACTTCGGAGACGCAATACTGCCGGCCTAGTGGAAAGACCGACTCACGGCAAAGTTGGAAGAACGCCGGTCCATATTTTCCACAAGTGAGATGGTTGTGGGCTGCAGCCGAAACACCCAACACACAATAAGGCTGATTGACACTACACCCTTCCGAGAATTTTCTCGTTGCATCGGCCCTCAGAATGTGGATGATGTAAGGGACATCTTACAAGAGATGGAGACAGCAGGGATTGTGACCGAGTCCCTAAGCCTCGCCCATCGTGGTGGTAAGAAAGAAGAATGGGTAGGTAAGATTGTGTCGATTACCGGACACTGAACAACCGCACAGTGCCCGAACAGTACACTCTTCCCCGCATGGAGGAGATTCTCAATGCCCTAAATGGGAGCCAGTGGTTAATTGTTCTAGACTTGAGATCTGGGAACTACCAGGTACCGATGAGTGCAGAAGACCAGGAGACTGCCTTCGTCTGTCCCCTCGGCTTCTATCAATTTACACGCATGCCCCAAGGCATCTGTGATGCTCCCGCAACCTTTCAGCGCCTAATGGAGAAAACCATTGGAGACATGAATCCTTGTGAGTGCTTGGTCTTACTGATGTAACGTGTAGCTCACCACAAACGAAGCGCAACAACGGTGCTGAGGCAGGGAATTGAGTAACGCTGACACACAGACACATGGGCGTGCCTAGGATGTAGAGTAGTCATTCAAACCAGGTCAGGATTACAGATAGTAGAATGGTTAAGGTACTTGCCAGGTTCAGGAGTGGAGAGTTGCGGATCATCGGGTACGTAGCCAGGTCCAGGATAGGAGAATATCGGATCGTTGGAGTACTTAAACAAGGTCAGGACTGGAGCCAGGAGAATGGTCATACAAGCCGGATCAGGAGTGGAGAGAAGCAGAGTCCAAGGCACTAGCAGGATTCAGGCAACAAGAGGTTAACAGGCAGGTAAGGCAAGGCAAGGCAAGGTCTCAGGAACAAGGATGTGGCAAGGCACGGAGTCACAATGACTATGCTCAGCAAAGATAAGCTGCAAGTGAAGGGTATAAATAGGAGAACCCTCCGATAGCCTGCTAGGGCGGAACCAGGAAGTGAGAATCGATTGGCTTCTGGTGCACACAGGTGTGCCCTATGATGCTGCCTAATCAGGGTTGAGAGTGGAACTGCTCGCGCGCCATCCCGCGCGCCTCACAGAGGCCAGGGGGCGGGTTCCAGAGCACGCGTCACTCTCACGCTGATTCCTGGGTCCAGTCGCGCGCCGACCCACGAGCGTCACGGAGGTCAGGCGGTGGGGCCAGACTCGCGCGTCAGCAGGGAGGCTTGCCAAACGTCCACGTCGTTTGACAGTGGGAGGGGCGGGGCCAGGGTCCGAGATGCCGGAACAGACTGTGCAGGGTTCGCGCGTGCGCGCGTCACAGGACCAGAGGAATGCGCATCTTGAGTGTCTGTTATTGAAGGACCAGTGAGGTGAGGAGACGGTCCATGACTGCAAGGATGGCGATTCCTCATACCTGGACGAGATTATTGACTTTAGTAAAAACTTGGGGGAACATGAAGAATGGCTGTTTAAAGTGCTGGACCGTATGGAGCGAGAAGGCCTGAAACTGTCACTGTGGTGAATTGGCCACGACCTGAGAACGTCATGGAGCTACGCTCTTTCCTTGGCTTCTGTGGCTACTATCGCCGCTTTGTGGAGGGGTATTACAGTAAGGCCAAGTGTCTCAACAATCTCCTCAAAATATACCCCGAGGACACAAGGCAAAAAGCCACCTGTGCTAGACAGCCGTTCGATGATAAATGGATGACCGACTGCGAGCATGCCTTCTTAGGCCTGAAGAAGAGCTTAACAGAGGCACCTGTTCTCGCTTATGCCGACCCAGAACAGCCGCACGTTCTCCATGTAGACGCAAGTCTCAATGGCCTAGGTGCAGTTCTGCAACAAAAATATATGGCTAGCCTCTGACCAGTAGCCTATGTCAGCCGCAGTTTGACTCACAGCAAACAAAATTATACGGTACACAAGCTGGAGTTTCTCGCTCTCAAATGGGCAATTGTTGACAAACACCATGATTAATTCTATGGCGTCACTTTTGAAGTGAGTGCGGATAACAATCCGCCAACTTATAAATATTCACATCCGCCATGTTGGATGCCACTGACCACCGATGGCTGGCGGCTCTTTCAAACTATAAATTCACCCTGAAATATAAACCGGGCGGATGCCCGTTTCCGAAGACCAGGACTGAGCACCACTCCAGATGATGACCTCCGGGAGGAGATCCCAGGAACAGGGATGCGAGCTATGTGTACCATGGCAGCTTTCATAGAAGAGTAGCCTTCTCAATTGAGGGTTGAGGATTCCTTAGGATGCCACTCCAAAGACATCCCCACCGCTTACTGTGACCCTGAAGGGAAGAATATCACTCACGACAAGATCATTAGATGGAAGGACATGGTACAATACCAGATACGGGACCCAGTAGCTGGCATTATCCGCCAGGCCGTTCAGAAGAACAAGCCTGAAATTCTGAAGCGTACCTCAGCAACATGGTCGCTATACTCATGCGAGAAGCGGACAAGTTCGAAATTGATAATGGTCTCGTCTATCGGGTGGTACAATACCACAACTACCCGGATAGAGGGCAAATGGTTCTGCCCAGGAACCTACAACATACTGTATGGTACTGAGCTTGTTGCACGACGAACAGGGATGTCTCGGAATGGAGAAGACCTTTGGACTGGTCAGAGACCGTTTCTTCTCGCCAGGGATGCGCGAGTCGGTGGAACGAAACTGTCAGCAGTGCTCAAGGTGTATCCAGTGCAAGACGCTTCCTACCAGAGCCGCACCAATGGCTCACCTGAAGAGCTCGGTGTCACGGGAGACCAGATTCTACAACACATTTTTATAACCGTGATCATTTGATTGAGCAAAACAAGATGGTAAAATAAATGGTAATTTATTTCTCGTAAACGACAGACACATAAAGTTACACAATTCAAGATGAACACACTTACTGGGGATGGGGCTAACGAATAAATCCGTTTCCGGAACGAAATTCCTTAAGATGACCTTTCCAATGACCTGTTGTTACTCGCAAAAGTCCTCGAACTGTTTTTGGCATGCAATGCCTGCTGCGACCACTACGTTCTAAAAAGCAGGACATAGAAACTTTTCTGCTTTTAATATCCTCGAAGCCGGCTCGTGTCTATTCAGTTCTGAGCATCTTTGAATTTGCTGCTGTTTATTTTGCGCTTGGAATCTGCGCTCCTGATTGGCTGCATGTTCTCTAAGGCTAAGGTCCCAGTGCCTCCACTGCACGCGCGCCCGCGAGGCTGGCGGTGCGTGGAGCCGATTCCCCGGTCTGCAGTGAGCGGCAGGAAGAGAGACTGTGGGGGGGTGGCGGGGGAGTGACGGGGGCGCAGCCATGACTTCACCCGGCAGGTTCGCCCTTATTGGCTGAACCGCCGGCGGCGTTGCCTAGCGCTCCGTCGCGAGTCCTGCTCTTAATTCTATTGAGAGCCGGAGAAACTCTCGCCACAGCACTGCGGCTCCCCCTCGCAGCGGGCCCGGCGCCATTGAGGGGGGGGCTCTCGTCCCTGCAGCATCTGCCACAGCGGGCGCTGCAGTAGCATGCAGGGACAAACACTTAAGCTTTCAGGCTTTCATTCACTAACCTGAACAGCCTATCAGAGCGTGGGAAATTCTGCTGCCAGCCAATCATCAATTTGCCAGTATTGTAAGGCAGGGCGGCACCTTTTCTCAGGTAGCAAGGGGGCACGGGCTAACCTTGCCCCTCTACCTCTTTGCATACTGAGCCTACCCTCTGCTCAGGCTCCACAGAGTCTGGATTTTGGCAAATGGTCATCGGACAGCCTTGTGTTAGGCCAGGACGTGCGTACTCAAGCATAACTGCAGTGCCCCTCCTGTTCTAACACATTGGCATCCCTGAGCCTTTCAAGTAAAGACTCCAGAGGTAGACTCCAGAGACAGACACAGAGGCACCACGCTTGGTCACCAGCTGTGTTTTCCGGGAATCCACGACTTACAAAGCCCTCAGTTCATATACAGGTTATCAATATATATATATATATACACATTAAACTATAACCATTTAATAATATATATGATGTCCTGTTTTCTGTGTGCTAACAGTTATGAGTCCCTATCCTGGTGTCAGGGATGGAATGAGGGTACACATTCACTAGCCTCATTCCTGGCACACATGAGAAAAATACTTTTAAAACTTTTAGACACTAAAACCTGCTCAGATTATAACCTACGTGGACCAGACCCTGAACGCCTAAACTAGGTTCAGGATACCTGAGCATGTATGTGGGTACCTCTGCTATGCTGGGGAGCCCCTGCTATACTAAGGACTTTGTGTATCCCTGCAGATATCTTTTAACCCCTTCGTACCCAATTACCTTGATCCCAGCATCCCAGTAAAGGCAAAACTCACATAATTCTCTATTGTTGCAAAATTAGTACACAGTTGCAGTAATACATTTTCGACATCTTGGTCCCAGAGCTGACATTCTAAGACTCTAACACATGGGTCAGGGTTAACCAAGTGGGCTTGACCTTTATTATAAAGCCTGGTTAACCCTTCCACCGTCACACCTCCCCTACTCAAATTGCATGCTGTGTTACTGTCGCCTTGTCCGGCGGTTTAACTGGCCTGTGTCTTGAGGATATTAGTTCGTGGGGACTGTCCTGGTGGGAAAGTCCATCGGCATTGCTTTGCTCACTGCCTTTCTTGTGCTGGATGGTAAAGTCAAATTCTTGCAGGTCAAGACTCCAGCGAAGGAGCTTGCCATTTGCCCCAGACACCCTTTGCAACCAACTTGAGGGATTGTGATCAGTGATCATCGTGAATGCCGGCCATAGAAACAGGGCTGCAGCTTCCTCAAAGCCCACACAATGGCCAAACATTCTTTCTCAAAGGTGGCGTGAGCCACCTCCCTGGGCAGTAACTTTCTGCTCAGGTACACCCCAGGATGCTCTCCCCCCTCCTCCCCAACTTTACTGAGTAGAGCACCGATACCGTAATCGGAGGCATCGATCTGCACCAAAAATCTTTTGGAATAGTAAGGGGCTGGGATGGGTGTGCTGGCTAGGGCTGCCTTGAGTGCCTGAAACGCTGTTTCACAGGCAGGAGACCAGGCTACCAGAACTGGGAGTCGCTTCCGTGTCAGATCTGTAAAGGGTTTGACCACGGCGATGTACTGTGGGAGAAACCTCCTATAACAGCCAGCGGTGCCTAAAAAAGCCGTAACCTGCTTGTTAGTCTTGGGGACTCTCAACTGCACTACAGCCTCAACCTTAGCTGGTTCAGGCTTGAGATGCCCTCCGCCCACCCTGTGCCCTATGTAGAGTACCTCTGCATACCCCCTAAACACTTGGTGGGTTTCAATGTGAGCCCTGCCTCCCTAATTCTGTTCAGCACCGCTGCTACATGAACTAGGTGACTGTCCAACATCCCGCTAAACACCGCTATATCATCCAGGTATGCCCTTACGAAACCCTGCATCCCTTCCAATAACCTATTGACCAGGCGTTGGAAGGTAGCCGGAGCATTCTTCATCCCAAATGGCATCATTAAAATTCATAGAGGCCACTTGGAGTAATGAAGGCTGACTTCTCCCCAGCCTCCTGGGTCAGCGGGATCTGCTAATACCCTTTGCTCAAAACCATAATGATCAGCTACTTTGCCCCCGCGAGCTCATCTAACAGCTCATCCATGCGGGCATGGGATAAGCATCTGACACCGTCCCTGCGTTGAGCTGTCGGTAGTCCACACAGAACCGGGTGGTCCTGTCCTGCTTAGGTACTGGGAATTCCGGACAAGCCCAAGGGCTCTGGGATGGTACAATTACCTCTAGGGCCAGCATCTCCTCTTCCTCCATTTTTATACTGCTGATACCTGATAGGCATGCTTATATAGAGGTCTATGCTCACATGTGAGCACTGGTTGATCTGTGATATGTGTTCTGCCCGGCTGCTCTAGCATAGCCCTCACCTGTACCCTCTGCCGCTCACTGAGCTCGGACCCTATCTCAACCTTCTCCACTGTGCCCCCCTTCCTAGTTTCCCATAGGAGGTCAGGCAGAGCATTGCTCGCTACCCAGCCTTAATATTTCGAAGCCAATACAACCGGCCTCACACTGATGAGACCCACAACGTTGAAACATCTTTCTGTGATTAGGTTTACTGGCTATTCATCGTAACCCATTCTGTGCTGAAATTTGTGTAAGGCAACGAGCATTACCTTATAAGGATTCCAAGTAAAAATTAATTTGAGGCATAAGGTGACACTGTGTGCTCATTTGCATGACATTTCCCAGAATCCCTTACCGCAGTTGAAGCACTGTAAGCTAGGTGATAATGGCGAAAAGCAGGGTTGCAGACCTGTCTAAGACATTGTGTACACAAGTGATATTTTTATTTGCTATATGCTGTACGGTGGAGGGTTTTTCGTCACCTTTTAACCCACCATAACTTATCTAATAAATACATATATACATATAAACACCCCCAAATACATATACCTGTATATGTTTATGGGTTTTTATTTTTTTTAAAATGTATTTCGGGGGTGTTTTTTTTATATGTATTTGGGGGATGGGAAAGGGGTTTATATGTATTTGTTTTTTTTTTATATGTATTTGGTGGGTGCAGGTTAGGTATTTATGTTGGGGGGTGGGAGGTTGGTAGTATTTGAATGGGGTGGGTGGTTTGGTACTGTATGTGTATTTGTAGGGTTTGGTATGTATTTGGGGTTTGGTATGTATTTGGGGGGTGGGGGGTTTGTATATATTGGGGGGCTAGTGGGTTTGTATATTTTTTTGGGAATGGGGATTTTTTTTATGTAATTGGAGGGGGTGGGAAGGTTTTTTGAAATGGGGGGGGGGGTTTGTTATGTATTTTATGGGGGTGTTGTGTGAGGGAATGAGTGAGGAAATTGTAAGAGGGGGGGAGTGAGAGGAGAGGGGGAAGTATAAGAGAAGGGGCAAGGGAGTGAGGGAGGAAAAGAAGGAGTAAGAGTGAGACACAGGGTGTTCAAAAATATTTTAGGAAAATCTATACTCACAGACACCGGAGTAATTCTTCAGCTGGAGTTACTATAGTAAGATGTGAGCTCTTCTCAGGGAGTATGTACACACTTGACTTAACAAAGGAATGGCAAAACAATATATTGTGTCTCTTACATGGGCGTGGCATACATTTGATAACATTGGATTGGATAGAGTGGTACATCTACAGTATGACGCACGCTAGTGTCTGATAGGAGGTAAGTGAAGGTCATCTGAAGAACAATACTGTGAACAACACTTTTGATGCCAAGTCCGGGTGCAAAAATGGAAGTAACGTTCAAGGAAAAAAAAATGAAGCAAGAAGCTACAAAACAGGAGATTTGTGTACTCATTCTTAAAGGGACAGTCACACACATTTTTCAGGGGCCCCCTTCCTCATTCTTTATCCCTAGGGATTAGAAAGTATTTGTCCTTGGTCTGTTAATATATCAGCCTATATTTTCTAAATGTCCTTGTCCAGTGGAGGTTCGTTGAAATCATGGTAGAAGGGAGTGTCCTCAGAGCCATGGCGTGGTGGCAGAGTGAGAAGATTCGCAGAGTTGAGGGTTTTTGTTGACATCCGTACAAAACATTTCATACAACATTTAATCAGTAGCAGTATAGCCATACAAAGTACAAGTCCTCCAATCAGGAGAGTCGCACCATAAGCAAGAGTGCTGGTCATTGATGTAAAAATACAACGGAACCAAGAACCAATGTCCCACGCCTCTTCTGCATGGAGGGTAGAGGCGTGGTCCTTAATATGAACAGAAAAACAATTGAATGAAACTTGTGAATAAATCACAAAACCATCCAATACATCAAAATACATCAAACCCAGCTAACTTCTGGAAGGTTATCAACGATATATTACAGCCTCCTAACCATCAACAACCAAGTAATATCACTAAGGGGGATATTACTCTGACAAACCCCACTGACATTGCAAATGCATTCAATGATTACTTTGTGGGGTGTGCCACTAACTTATTAGCGAAACGCAGCACAAACCCCAAACCTGAATCTCATCCTGGTAGTATCCCTACAGTCCCACCCCCTCCCAACACTGCCCACAATTTTCAATTTAGCCCAGTATCTGAAGAGGAGATTATACAAGCGCTCCTCAAACTAAAACTAAGCAGCCAATGTGGACCCGACTTACTACAATCTAGGTTCCTACGACTTGGTGCCCCAGCCATTGCCAAACCAATTGCGTCCATAGTCAACTCTATACTGTCTGCAGGCCATATCCCTAAGACCTGGAAAACTGCCAGAGTTGTCCCAATCTTCAAAAGTGGGGACAAAAACACTGTCTCAATCTACAGGCCAATCTCACTTCTCCCAATTCTATCCAAAGTTATGGAAAAATGTGTCCACTCCCAATTAAGCGATTTCTACACCAAGACACATTTCCCTAGCCAATTCCAGTCTGGGTTTCGTCCCAAACACTCCACCGTAACTACCCTGCTAAAAGTTTGCAATGAAATCCAGTGTGGAATGGAACGGGGACAACTCACTGGCGCAGTATTCCTAGATTTTGCAAAGGCTTTTGACACAGTTGATCATGTTATCCTGCTTAACAAACTCCAGAGCTCTGGAATAGGGAAACATGCTTTAAACTGGTTTCAGTCCTACCTATCAGGAAGATCCCAACATGTGTCCATCTCAGGCTCTAACTCCAACCCCCTGGATATCACCTGTGGTGTCCCGCAAGGCTCTGTTCTGGGGCCCCTACTCTTCTCAGTGTTCATTAATGATATTCCCACAGCTTGTAAGGAAGCCTCAATACACATGTATGCAGATGACACAATCCTATATGCATACAGCCATAGCCTCTCTGACCTTCAACACATACTTCAGTCTGACTTTTTGAGACTCGAAAACTGGATTTCCCAAAACAAACTGTTTTTAAACACTGACAAGACTGTAACAATGGTATTTGGGACCAAGACTATATTTGTAAAGCTTCCAGTGACTGAGCTCCTGATTAGAACCAACGCTAACACAACCCTAACACCTGTCACTAGTTTTAAATACCTGGGCTTATGGTTTGACTCCCACTTAACATTCGGGATGCACATTGATACCCTGACAACCAAGACCTATGCCAAACTAGGGGTACTTTACAGGAACAAATCCTCCCTAAGTCTCCTGGTCAGAAAGCGTATTGCACAGCAGATGCTAATGCCAATTATTGACTATGGCGACATAGTATATGGCTCGGCTCCTCAAACCCACCTTAGCAAACTTGACACCCTCTACAATTCAATTTGTCGTTTTGTTCTCCAATGCAACTACAACACACATCACTGCGAAATGCTCAAAGAACTAGATTGGTCATCACTAGAGTCTAGGCGCAAAGTTCACCTTTCCTGTCTCACCCTCAAATACTTTCTGGGCAAGCTACCCAGCTACCTGAACAAGCTCCTCACCCCTACCACATGCAGCACCTATCACCTGAGATCAGACTCCAAAAGACTGTTCATGGTCCCAAGACTCAACAAAGTATCCGGACGTTCCTCCTTCTCTTACCGTGCACCCCAAAACTGGAACAACCTACCAGAGACTCTCATTTCCACCACCAGCTTAAGTTCTTTCAAATCTAAGGCTGTCTCACACTTTAATCTGGTCTGTAACTGTTTCATACGCTCATAATATACATTTTCTTTAACTGTGCATGCAATGTCTTGTATATAATGTATACCCTGTTTATTTATGTAACTGTACTTGTAACCATGTATTATTTGTTTTACTCTGTGCCCAGGACATACTTGAAAACGAGAGGTAACTCTCAATGTATTACTTCCTGGTAAAATATTTTATAAAATAAAAAATAAAAAAATCCACAGAAGGTACATTTGTGGTGCACACCACACTAATAATGTTTTAATTTTTAATGATTATATAAAGTGAAAAAACCTAGGTGAAAAGTAAAATGAAATTAAAATTGACACGTGGTGCTAACTTTACTGATTGTGGTTACCTTGACTAATAACAATGGTAGATATTACTTCAAAACTGTAGGGTATATATACACATATATCAATTGAGAATTGTACCTACAGCTAATTGATGATAAAGTCTAAAATCCAATAGAATACTTTTTAGATGCCAATGCCCATATCATAGCCAAAATACACAATTTATATGGAAATAAATCATATTGCAAGATATACCATAGCCTTTAGGAGCAATATGCTATTGACATCACGATAATAGATATATACACAGAGATAGAGTTGCACACATATAATTGGGAAATCCCTATGTAGCTAGACTAGCATATGAACGCTGTTAAACAAGTAACAGAACAGCTCCAACATCGCTGTCAAATATTACTCGGGAAAACCTATCTCTAGTGAAAGCAATATGATGCACATTGTAACTGTTAGCTAGCAACAAGACACTCTGTTAGATGGTAACATGATACTTAGCTATTGTGTAGCCAACCACGGTAAACAAGCTGCATTGGCATCGGCAGTAACTGAATCAGAAGCACCACGTGACGTGAAGTCACCGCGTCACTACGCCCACTGTGTATGAAAAGGAAAACAAAAATCACCCGGTGCTCTTGTAAACAAACTACATATGAGCATATAAAATGTAATATATACAATATAGTGAAGAATTAATAAAATAAGTGATGATAGGTGAATAAACCAACTGAATAAATGATCGTGAGTAAAAAATCAGTGATACAGTTGGCTGGTTCCTTGTACGCTCCAACCCACGTGGAACCCTCCTGGTGGATTCTTTAAAGGTGTGGAGAGTTGGGAGATGTCCCGTCATCTCGGCAGCTGTTGGGGATTGGTGCTCTGGTGATAAGAAGATCTTCGTGCGGACGGTCGTCTGTTCTGATCTTCATGCGGTATGGTGGGGGTTAGACCCGACGATGCAGGGAGTCCCTCTGGAGGTTCCCGAGTGTCTCTCATGAAGGGGGTTCTGGGCTGCGGAGTGGTTAAGGAGTGTGGTAACGGCCAATTGGGGGTAACATCTGCCGGCCGGCAGTATTCGGTTCGGGCGTCTAACTTGTTCTTGTTTTGGGTCTGCGCCGCTATTCTCTGCGAGGAGCGTATAGATCTATCTTCCTCCTCGGCGCCTCTCGCTGGGTGCTCCGTCTCCGACCACGAGGGCGGGGGGGAGAGGTCCAGGGCTCTGGCAAATCCGGGCATCTCCTTCGGTCTCCTCAGGGCCAGAAATTTTCCATTTTTGGAGACTATTAGTTTAAATGGAAATCCCCAGCGATATTTGATCCCATTCTTGATTTCTTTTCTTTTGATGACGGTAGATTTTGAGATGTCACTGAAGACTTGTAAGACCTCGTCTTGGAAGACAACAGTGCCCAGTGCTCGGCAGGCATTTAGTATTTTCTCTTTCATAGAATAACTATGGAATCGAACGATGATATCGCGCCGTCTATTGGGATCTGCTGATCTAGGCCCGAGGGCCCTGTGCGCCCGATCGATTTCCATATTGCTTTGGTTAGTTTCCCCGCAAACTTCAGTTATTAATTTGATGAGGTAGGGCCTCAGGAGGTCCGGGAGTATTGTCTCTGGTATGTTCCGGATTCGGAGGTTCTGCCTCCTGTCACGGTTTTCGTGATTTTCCATCTCCTCCTTGAGACCCGCCACCTCCTCTCCCAGCTGGAAGATTTCGTCCTCTGCCTCCATCAGCCTCTGGCGGTCTTCCCCCTGCTTGAGCTCAATCTTGGCCGTCCGATCTGCTAGGCCCGAGATTTCTCGTTTCAGCTCTGAAACGACCGCCTTTAGATCATCCTGCAGCGAGGTGTGCAGCTTGGCATGCATATTGGTCATCAGCTCCTCCATATAGGAGCGGGAGAGCGGGTCTTCTGGGATTGCGTCTCCCCCTGGCTGCTGGGGCCTGTTCGCTTCAACGGGTGGGCCGCGTTGTCCAGCACCATCTTGCATCCTCGTCTTGGGACTTTTGTGTACAGGGGGAAAGTATTTCGCTACGCCTTGAGTTGTCGGTCTTTTGACTCTTGCCTGCATGCTTCCCTTGTTCCTCTGACTGTTGGTGGTCAGGTGAGCCAGGAAAGTTCAGGGTAGAGTGATCAGCGATTGCTTTTATTAATGAAGGTCCCCGGAGCTCTCTCAGCAAGCAGCCATGCCGGAGGGCGTCACCGGAAATCTCCTCTGTTGGATTCTTTAAAGGTTCAGTTGTAGACAAAAGCAAGGAGCTCAGGAACCATTAAAAATGTGAAAAATGTGAAAAAATAAAAAAATACATAGTGCAACACTGTATTAGAATAAATGTGATAGTGACCCCTATAAAGTGAACACTCACACTGTCACAAGATAACAGTGTGCCCCGCCGGGGTCGCCCCTTCTCCGTTGATGGGATATTTGATTGCTGTGATTATCAGTTTGGATCTCCTATCGGCTCCAAGATGAATACGTAAACAGAGGTATGCACATAAGAGAAAACGGATTACGTGCAGGGTATTCATGTAAATAGTTTAGTGGGTATATTCACAGAAATTACCCCTCACATTTAGCCCCCATGCAATGTACATTGTACGAAGTCCGCCCTTGTGGATACCGGTTGCCTCACGTGTATGTCGGACCAGCGTCACTCTCATCAGCTGCTGCTTGCGCATACAGCAGCCGGTGAGGATCCCTAGAGGGGATCCCTAGTAAATGACCAGGTCACCCAGAACCCGGTAAGGGGTTCTGGGATTACTCCAAAAATACATAAGGTTGCAAGGAGTTTCAAAGACTTAAGTCTGGTATAGTGTGTAGGGAATATGGCTAGTAGGAATAAAAGTGTAGGATTCTTATTCTATTCCCCATAACCATGATTTAGAAAAGTATAACGTAAATATTTTATTAAACAGTGTGTCTAAAGTGTTTATACGCTTGTGCACGGTATATGAGCTGGGACTTCCAGGTCCAGGGTTCCGAGAAACCATTTGGCTACCAAGCTTGGTGTCATTAAGTCTGCTCAGGTTCCGGACATGAAGGCTTCAGAGGTTGCCAAGTGTGAAAGCCATTTGGGTAACGGAGTTTCTCACGTCCTGGGGTGAATGGAAGTAATATGACCACCATTTGCCCCAACCCAGACTTTAAGGAGCCTAACTCAGCGGGTGGCTTCTGCATGACAAGTGGCAACGGTGCTAAATTGGTGCATACCCCTTGTCAGATTCTGAATCCATGCTTGCTCGTCTTCAGTAGACTGGCAGCGCTCTGATTGGCTGGTAGGAATTTTCCCACACTCGGATTGGCTGTAGTATTTCATGAATGAACTCTGAAATACTATAAGAAACCCTCAGCCAATCCAGAGAGCAGATTCTAAGTGCCAGAACAGCAACGGCAAATTTGAATGTACCAAAAGATGCATAAAGAGAAATAGCAGCGAGGCGGCTTCAGAAAATTCAGGTCGAGAAATTTTTTAAGTCCCACTTTTTGTGACCAAGTTATGAGAGATGAATGTAGCGGTCAAGCCTGGAATTTCAAGCCGAAAATAGTTCCAGGACGTTTGGAGCTAACTCGCGGTCAAGTTATTTCAAGTCCTCCGGAGCGGATACAGCAGTGGCTCCAGGAACTTCATGCCGATTTGAGTTCCAGGACATTTCAGGACAAGTCCCAGTCAACCAAAGACGTTGTTTTATGTTCTGATTAATCTAGGAAAGTCTAGTTTTCAGCCTCAGACCCCCAATAAGTGTGTTCTTCTCATGTATTCTGTGTTTCATTGTGGTTAGCCTATTTAAAGTGAATAAATGACAATTTATTTTATTACCTTGTTTTGCGCAGTGTTATGATCCCGGTATAAATGGTGTAAATGCATTGTCTCCCGTGGCAGGCTTATTTACAGGTGGCTGTGGAGGGATCATTGAGCACTATGTTTTAAAATTCTGCGGGGTCTTCTTACATAGAGATAAATTCATAGCATGCAAGCTCACAAAACAAGTGATGACTAACGCAAATTACACAAAAACTGATAAATCACAGGTTCTCTTTGTCACTTAGGTTAGTGCCACCAGGCGAACAATGGACAGAAGGTCAGGACAGTTCCAGTCATGGGACCATCCCAGGATTCTCTCTAGTTGTTAGAGCTTTAGACTTGTTACAGACGGTCGATCAAAAACGGTGCTTGAGGAGAATCTGGAAAGACATGAAGCCAGTATTGCTTCACCTGAGGGGGATATACTCTCACCTGCAGTTGCAGGATCTACTAGCCCAGCCAGGGTGCCGGAGGTCATTCCGGCACCAGTGGTAGTGGAAGGCACAGGGAGGGAGGTGGCAGAGGCAACATGGATATTGTTGGTGGGCAAGCTTCAGGGAGTCAAGTTGTGGTAGTCACAGTGGCTAGTGGTCTCCTTACACCTGAAATCGCCATGCTACTTGCTCCTTGGGGGAGGGGGCTACCCTTGCGGAAAAGATGCATCTACCTGTACATTCCGGATATCACAGCCTGTACATTCCAGATAACACAGCCTGTACATTTCGGATAACACAGTCTGTACATTCCGGATAACACAGCCTGTACATTACAGATAACACAGCCTGTACATTACAGATAACACAGCCTATACATTACTGATAACACAGCCTGTACATTACAGATAACACAGCCTGTACATTACAGATAACACAGCCTGTACATTACAGATAACACAGCCTGTACATTACAGATAACACAGCCTATACATTACTGATAACACAGCCTGTACATTACAGATAACACATCCTGTACATTCCGGATAACACAGCCTGTACATTACTGATAACACAGCCTGTACATTACAGATAATACATAGAATGTAGAAAGGAAGGAACGGTCACTACTTCCTAGAGCACCAAACACAAGCGTAGTGAATTAAAAGTTCTTTATTGCAAAAAGCTGGACATCATGAAAAAAGCTCTGACGCGTTTTATCCCGTGCAAGGGACTTTATCAAAGATACTTGTTTCAGATACCAGACACATATATATAGGAACAAACAAAATCTGATTGGCCCACTCCAAAATCAGACTCAGCAGATGTCAATCATCACAGTGAGTGGTAACTCCAATGTGTAGTATATTAACCTCTGCTAGTCTGGTAAGAAACATACAGACATATAAATACAATAGACAGTGTATATACAAAAAATGACAATATGATTTAAAAGCAACGAAACATGATGACAAGCATAATAATGAAAATTAAATATTCCATGGACATCCAAGAAGAATATAAATGTATGATATATATATATATATATATAAAAAAATGTAAAAAAAATTCATGACTGTTGTTATTATTTAATTTTAATGATAGTTATTATTATTTTGATCATCTAATGGATACATAAAGAGAAATCCTGATTATGAAGAAATCATAAATGTAAAATATAAACTCAATAGATAACCACATATATAATATTCCACATTAATCCAAAAGAAAATGTTTCAGCTCCCAATCTGAATTCATTCCAAAGGGATGAAGGGAGTTAAGCATGTATATCCAGTACATTTCTCTTTTATTTAACCTGTTCTCTCTGTTGCCGCCTCTTGGGTGATGGGATATATGTTCAACGGCAGTAAAGGAAAAATTACCAATGCCTCCCATTGGACATTGGGAGAAATGCCTGGATACCGGATGTACTAGATCCTGCTTTTTTATTAAACGGGTATGTTCAGCTATACGTAATCTCAAAGATCTAATTGTGCGGCCCACATATTTGTGGCCACAAGCACACGAGAGAACGTAAACAACATAAGATGTATTACAGTTTAAAAAATTATTGATGTTGAACTTCTTTTTATCATTGGAACTAGCTGAGAAACCCGGCGTTGCCCGGGATGTGAAGTGTGAATAAGTATGTGTAAATGTTGTATGTGAAAGTTGTAATGTGATGCCAATGTTATGTAATAGTAGTTAGAATTGTGTTTGTAAATCAACAGTAGTAGAAAGCACATGTATATGAGGGCAAATGTTTGAAGTGTATGTTAGTTGTTACGGTAGTTATTTTTGAAAATGTTATTGTTGGAAATGCTTCTTGAAAGATGTGAATGTCCATTGTTGAGAGGAGTGTATTTGATGTAATGTTAAAGTGTGTGTTGTAAAATAATGTAGTAATAAAAGATGACAGTAGTGTATTGAGTGTCTTTCATTTTTTTGTAATTTCTTATGGCAATATGTAGAGTTCATGGAAATTGAGGAAAGTCAATGTTCATTGTAATGCTTGTTTGTAAACAGAGATAACAATACAGACCGGCGCCTCAATGTCCAAACTGAATGAGTCCAGAGATGTGCTGCAATGTCCAAAAATACTGATCCGGCAGAAGGACTGCAGACTCCGCAACAGCACACGTGGTTTCATGCAAGGGAGATAAAAAGAAAAATCATAGCGTGACACTGCAAAACTATAAACATATAACTCATACAGACATGACATACATGACAAACAACACTAACAGAAAGGCTGACAATAATACAGAGATTTATTTAAACAATACTAAAAACAAGAGAGCTTGGGAGCGGGTCGAGGATCCAGTGTGGTAAAACTGGAATCCTACTTACAGCAAGCCAGAGGGGTACAAGCGGTGTGTATACTATGT
The DNA here is from genome assembly GCF_040206685.1 of Ascaphus truei. NCBI lineage: Eukaryota > Metazoa > Chordata > Amphibia > Anura > Ascaphidae > Ascaphus > Ascaphus truei. Next base: position 545,202,592 of record NC_134483.1, read on the forward strand.
ATACTGTGCAGTTCTTTAGTCAGCTTCGGCGCGTGGTGCTGGTGTAATGGCCGCCGGCGCTTCCTCCAGTTGTTCCTGGTCTCAGCGTCCCTGCAGGCCAAACCTCGCGAGATTCCCGTCAGCCGTGACGTCACTCGCTAGGTGGAGCTACTCGCCGCCGCTTCCTCCTGTACCGCACGTCGTTCGCTCGAGCTGTAACTGGGTGCTGTGACCTGCTCCTTGGATAGTCTCTTGTGAACAATCTCTAAAACACCCAACGCGTTTCGTGCGCATGCGCACTTCTTCAGGGGATGATTAGCACAGTCCATGGTTGCCTTTTGTAATGGCAAGTGCAGTCCAATTGGTGGAAATAAAATGTCTTTACACATTCTTTGTCTGCAGTAGTGATTGGCTAATTAACCTGTCAGTCATGGTTGTGCTAAACTATGGCAGCCTAACATACACAAACAACATACACAACATTAAACAAAAATCTTATAAACAAAAACTAATCAATCATGTTGTCCTGATTTATAGAGTATATATTTAATATAGATGACTCCAGATAGTCTATTATCCCACATATATGTTCAAAAGCCTGCACCGGAAAATATATATATTTAAAATCCAAGATGCAGTATAAGGTGTCTTATACAAATATAAAATTAAAATTACATTTAAAAATTCAATTGATTGAACCACTTATTAATGAATCAATCTCTCGAATTCCAAGGTTAATAAAAACTTAAATAAATACTTATAAATTTAAAAAACCTTGATATTATATTTAAAATTGTTATTTAAGAAAGACACCTAGATCAAAGTCTATATTTAGTCCATTTGGGGACTGGGTTTTCAGCTCATAGATCCAGTAGGCTTCACGCTATTCACACCACCCCTTTTTTCTCAGTCGCTTGTTTGTAAACGACATTTTTGGTAGTTCCAGTTTGAGCAAAGATGTACAATTGTTGGGGGGATCCAACTCTAGAGCACGCAACATATAACTGGCCGTGGGAGAAACATGGTGATTCTAAGTTGATACCAGTGCACTTTATAGATTGTCCTTGTGCTTTGTTAATGGTGATAGCAAAAGCTAGTTTGATGGGGAACTGTAGCCGTTTGAAAGTAAAAGGCATGTCTGTAGGAATGAGTGGAATGCGGGGGATGAAGACATCTTGGCCTTTGGCGTTGCCAGTTAAGATAGTAGCTTCAATTAGGTTGGGCATCAATGTTTTTATGCACAGTCTGGTTCCATTACAAAGGTTAGGTGTGTGTAGGTTGCGAAGTAGCATGATGGGTGCTCCAACTTTGAGGCGAAGATGATGTGGTGGCATCCCTGATGGTTCGAGGGAGTGTAGGAATTCAGGTGGATAGTTAACGGCTTCATCGCAATCCACAACTGTATCGATTGAGTTGTATTGAGTAATTGTGTTTGGAATAATGTCTTGAATTTGATGATTGATGTCATTGACAGAAGTATTTTTGGCAGCAAGGATGGCTCTTTCACAGAGCCACTGGTGGTTTGTGTAATTGTGTAAGAGATTTGAATAGACGTGATGTATGAGATCTTCAAGTGATGTCATCATGTGACAAAAATTTGTGGGAAAAGCAATTTCACCTGATGTTAAGTCAGTAGGTAAAGTGCCTTCACCTATTTGAAGAAGTGTGTGTGCAAAAAGTTGTTCATTTGAGTGGCCGAGAAGTTGGACTCGCATATTGGTTGTTAATGGAAAATGTTTGACATGTCGCCATAAAATAGAGGATTTAAGGCATGCATGAAGTTCGTCTGCTGGTGTGGATCGTGGTATGACTGGAAGTGTTTGTCTGAAATCACCAGCTAAAAGAATGACAGCACCACCCATTATTTGTTTATTGTTACGCAAGTCTTGCAAGGTTCTATTAAGGGCTTCAAGTGCTTTTTTATGCGCCATGGTACACTCATCCCAAACAATAAGTTTGCAAATTTGAAGAACACGGGCTTGGCCAGATGTCTTGGTAATATTACATGTTGGGTTTTCTTCATGAGCAATGTTTAGTGGTAATTTAAGAGCTGAGTGCACAGTTCTTCCTCCATCCATAAGAGTGGCTGCAATGCCAGATGATGCAAGTGCAAGTGCAACATGATTGTGCATTCTTATTTCTGCAAGGAGTAAATTTATGAGAAATGTTTTGCCTGTTCCACCTGGAGCATCAAGAAACAGGATTGCACCTTGTTCGTTGTTTATGTGATGCATGATGTTGTCATAGTTGTTAAGTTGTTGTGGAATTAACATTGGTTTTCTTGTGGCAACATATTCTTGTAGTATGGAAATATTGTATTGTTTCTCTCGCATAAGGTCTGTATTGAGTACATCGTGATGATGACGTTGGGGAGCTTCTAGACCTAATTGAAGTAGTGTTTTGTTATTGATAGAGAGACATGTATCTTCTAACAATATGAGTACCTCGTTGAAAATGTCAGGTGAAAAGGTAACATTGAGTGATGGGTTGTGTCTCTGTGCTTTGTGAAGTATATCTTCACTCATGCTTTCTCGATATGTGTTCCATAGAGTGTTGGGGTTTGATGGGTTGCACGTGGTAAGGATAATGGCAAAAAGATTTCCACTTTTGGTTGGCAATGACTGTAATGCAGCTTCGGCTAATGTAGTATTCCAGTGTTGATCATCCTCTAGTAATCCAAGTTTTTGGCAAGCTTCTCGATAAGTCTCACACACTTGACCGTTGACAGTTTTTATAGCGTCAAAAGATGTTGGGCCTGGAACGGTATGAAGTAGAATTCTGAGAAAGAAGCATTCAGCGTTGTTTGGGTGAACTGTGTAGACACGCCCTAAGGCTTCACTTGCAAGGGCATCAGTTCCGGGAACAGGTGTGCCCTGCTTTCTTTTCTTGAACTGTTTTGTGGATGCATTCCAAGTGTAATATCGTGGAGTTTGTGGATAAAGCAATGTGCGTGCAAAAGAGTCGTGTTGACATAATTGAAAGAAGGCAGTTAAAGTAGTGTTTGGTGGTTGAGCAGCAAGTGCCTCTGCGTTGGCAGGTGTGAAATATACTCTCTGTCCATTTTCTAAATGAATAGTCAGGTGAACAACGGTTGGGTGTCGTTCGTGAATGGGAAAAGCGAAAATCCTCCAAACGGCTTCATTACTACTTATATATCTTCCTAGCTGGTAGAGTGTAACTTCGTCATGGATGTGTTCATTTGTGATTCCAAAAATGGCCATGTCGCTTCCTTTGTTGACATACTTGCAAATGTATTTAATTGATTTAACAGAATTACAGTATTCCACATTAATGTGTGCGTTATAAATTTTTGTTAGAAGTGGACAATATGGAACAACCCATTTGTTGTCGACTTGGATGTGTTTGTTGTTGCGAATAGTAATTGTTGCTGTGTATCCGCCGTCTGTGGGAGCGCGTCTTCGATATTGAGGATATCCATCATCTCCACTTTGTGTGTCTGCAATGAATGTTTTAGGGAATTGTTTGGTGCATTTACCGTCTTTCATACATGGTGCATGAATATTGATGTTTCCACATGGTCCATGAATCATATTTTTAGTGACTATTGCAAATAGTATAGGGTCTTCTTGAGGATTAGGCAACTCAGCAGAGATAACGTTATCGATGTCAATGGAATGTAGTTTTTCTTTGAGCCATATAAGAATATGAGCATGTGGAAGACCTCTTTTCTGCCATTCTATTGAGTACATCCAGCATCGTGTTTGTCCAAATATATAAGTCTTAGTGATGATGTGAATTAATGTGATGAGTTTTTGGCGAAATACTCTTGCGATTAAGTCGTGTCGATCACTGTGAGCCTGTCCATCCTGAAGTTCTTGTTTTATTTCTGGCCAAGCTGGATTACATGTAAATGTAATAAAAAAGTCTGGTCGTCCATATGCGCGAACATATGCCATAGCGTCCTGAGCATATTCGTGCATGTGTCGAGGACTTCCCGTGAATGTTGCTGGTAGAATGAACATTTTTCCAATGTTCTCAACGTTACCATCGTTGCCAACAGCATCCCTGAGATGTATGTATTGATCAACGCGTAGTTTTTTTTGATGTAAGCGTATGTATAGAAGACGCTCACTTTCAATTTTAGCATACATGTCAACAATAAACTGATGAAATAGTTGTCGACAATGTAAAATGTGGTTTTGCGATGCATCTCGTATCATTAATCTGTAAGCGTAGAAGTCCATAGCGGATACAGTTTTGTTAGTGTTTGCCTTTGAAGTTGGGTGTACTTGCATGATGTTGAAGTGATAGCCATCGTCACCGTTCCAAAGTATGAGAGGGTATTGAAGAGCATCATATGAGCGATGTGTTTCAGAAATGCGTGTGAGTGAATGAGCGCGCCGCTGAAGAATTATGTCCCGTGTATTAAATTGTTCCCCCGCTATAACAATAGCGACTTCGTTGATTTGAGGTGCATTAAAGCGACGTTCATGTTGACCCACTGGTGTTTTGACGGCTCGGATAATGACTTGATAGTCATCAGTTGGCATGCGTTCAAGTGATGTTTTGAATGTGTTAATGAGATGGTTGTGTTGATGTAACATCCTTTGTAAGGAGATGACAATGTCACGTCTTGTATTGGGTATCCAATGGCATCGTTGATCAGCTTCTTGTAGTTCATCGCCCATGAAGTAAATTTGCAAGAATTGTGGATCTTGGTCTGGTAATGGGAGAAGAGAGCCGGCCCTGTGGTAAACTTGACCTTGTACTTTAAAAGTACTTTTAAATCCAATTTGTTCAACTATGGATGTAGCACTAAAGGATGTCATTTGGAAACAGGAGTTGTATTTGCGTATGTTTTGTAGGAAATGTTTAGATTCTGAAGTTGTCCCTGACATGTATGAAAGAAGTGGATTTGGGGGTGAGTGTAGAGGTGGTAGCTGAACTTTGCCATTGCTGCAGCACATTCCAGCTGATTCATGTTGGAATTTTTTTGCTTGACAGTAGCGACATATAGTGTCTATGTGTCCAATGTTGACCTTTGGATGTTGCTGGTATAGTATGTGTGGATTATATATGAAAGCGGCACGTAGCAAAGTGTAATTAGTTGAATGCGTACATGTAGTATGTGTGTCTTGTAGTGCTTGTTGTACTGTGTGTGTTGGTGTGTCTTGGTGTTGTTTTGATGTGCGCCATATTGTTCTGTCTTTAGCAAGGCGTGTTTCATGTTGTTGTGGAGTCTCGGTGGCTCTTCTTGTTGTAGCTCGTAGTCGCATTTTCTGCAGACGTATTTCATGTTGTTCTGTAGTCTCTGCGTCTCGTGATGTTGTAGCACGTTGTTGGTCTTTTGCAAGGCGTGCCTCATGCTGTTCTGTAGTCTCTGAGGGTCTGGATGTTGTAGTACGTTGTTGGTGTTCTGTAGTGTGAGCGTCTGTTGGTGTAGTGGGTGTGTCTCTGTGTTTTTGTTGTTGTTGTTCTCGTTGTGTTGCTCTTCTGATTCTGGCTCTGTCTCTTTGTTGTGCAAGGCGTGTTTGGCGCGGTAGTGTTTCATTAGCAGGTGATGTTGTGTGTGTGTTGTTGAGTAGTTGTGTTAGGATGCTGTGTGTGTATTTGTGCGTTTGATATACCTGCTGTGTGTGTATTAAATGGAATTAGTGTGTGATGTTGTTGTGTGTAATGTGTTGGTGTTGATGTTGTGGTTGTGAGGATTTGTTGTTGACCTATTGTGTATTCCGTTGTGAGTTGTTTGTTAGCATTGTGTGCGTGGATTTCAATGTGTGTGAAATGGGTGTGTGCATTGTGTGGTGCAGTACATATAATTTGTGTGTGTGTGTGCGTGTCACGTTCATTGTCAGGGTGTGTATGTTTTGTTTTGCAAAGGTGTTTTTTGGGTGGCATGTTTTGTGTTGTGAAGATGTGTGTTTGGTGTTGTTGTTGTGATGTGCGTTATTGTAGGTGTTGTAGAGGTGTTGTGTGTGTAAGTTGTGATGTGTTGTTAAAAGTTGTTGATGTGTGTGTTGAGGTAGGTGTTGTGTGTGATGTTAGTGAAGTGTTTCAGTGCGATTGTGTTTACAATACTTCCTGATGTTGTTGTGTCAAGGCGCAGTTCGATCCAATGATTGTATTGTGTGTTTTGGCACAGCGTTGAAGCGTCGAGGTGTTGAAGGCATCTGGTTGTGGTCTGTGAAAAGTTTGTAAATTGATAAAGTGTGACAGTATTGAGGGGTATTTATTTGTGTTTGGTGTGCGTTTGTGTAGGTGTTGAAATGTTGTGTGTGTTTTTGTTTTGTGTTAATGTTGGCTGTGTGTGTGGCAGAATAGTGTGTGTATGTAATTATTGTGTGTGATTGTTGATTGTGTGGGGTGTGTGTGTGGATGAGTGAGTGTGTGATGTGATAGTGAGTGTGTGGTGTGTGAGTGTGTGTGTCAGTGTTGGTTAGTTGAGTGTTTGTGTGCAATAAATTAGACAGATGTGTAAATAGTAATGTTTTGTGTAAAATATGTTATTGAAAGGAAGAGGTGATTTATTGTGCTAGGTGTGTTAGTAGCGGAGGTGTTGTGTTGTTGTATATGTTTGTGTGTGGTGGGATGTTGATGTGCAATGGGAGTGGGTGGTGAGACGTGTAAATGTGCATTGTATTCAGTGTAGTGTGTATGGTGAAGGGTAGGTAATTGGAACAGTGGGTTGGGTGTGTGTGTTTGTTTAGTGGTGGTTGTGTTGTGTGTGGTAGTTAAGGTTATGTTGAAGTGTTGTTTTGTGTGTTGTATCAGCAGAGGAGGTTGGTGTGTGTGTGTGAGTACGTGTGTTGCGTGGTTGAGGGCGTGTGGCGTTGCTGAGTGCGTGTGTGTGTGCATGTGTTTGTGTATTTGTGTGTGTGTTGTGTGTGATGGTGTGTGGTGTGTGTGAGAGCATGTGTGTATGTGGCGTGTGTGATGGCATGTGTGTGTGTATGACGCATGTTGTGTGTGTGACGTGTGTGAGTGCGTGTTGTTGGTCATAGACATGTTGTAAATTGCATGTTTTTGAGTGTAGTGTGTGTATTATGAGGGTGAAGGTGAGGTGTGATTTGTTGTTATGTGTGGCATAGAATGACAGGATGTTTGCGTGTGTGTGTGTGTGTATGAGGGGGTTTTGTGTGGGTGAGTGTTGTGTACATTATACAGACAGTAAAATAGTTAGGAAAACATATTTTATTTCAACGAACATCTGATTTCCAGTGGTAGGTGTTGTCATACACTGTGTGAGGTAGCGGGATAGGGGGAGGAACATTGGTGGCATGGTGTGTGAGTGTAGGCCGTGGCCTCGCGGTCCGGTTGCGGTAGGGAGCTGTGTGAGGTGCAGGAGATGAGGCGTGCTGTGCAGTCCGCGGGAGCTACACTGTGTGAGGTAGCGGGATAGGGGGAGGGACATCGTTGCCATGGTGTGTGAGTGTAGGCCGCGGCCTCGCGGTCCGGTTGCGGTAGGGAGCTGTGTGAGGTGCAGGAGATGTGGCGTGCTGTGTGGTCCGCGGGAGCTACACTGTGTGAGGTAGCGGGATAGGGGGAGG